>NW_027107855.1:149219-159804 GCF_000696795.3 Halyomorpha halys | reverse complement strand
ATAGAACACCATGTGGACTTGGTGTTTTCTCTCCTGTAAAGTTATGAAAATGGACATAGTGTTGTATCCCTCCGAGGTACAGATATATATGTTTAATTCACAATAAAAAATGTTTTGAACTTTTATATGATTATTATCTCCATTATTAATAGATAATTGACTTGAACAATTATCCTGGTATAAGAAGACTTTTTTTTAATAAGTTAGACAAATCAATTGTAAGTCATTGTAGGAAGATAGTCCGAGCGGTGGTCAATAAAGGTATCAAAATAGTAAAATGAATCTATTTATTGTTGTTGTTGTTGCTATTTATTGTTTACTAACGTTTCGCCCCATTTTGCAGAGCTTCGTCGGGGCTGTCAGATTGAAACGGAGATGACGAGTGAAATTGTAAATTATGTTAGTATAAATAAAGTGTTATGTGTTGAGTGAATTGTAAAAAAATAACATGAATATTTTACGAATCTTCTTTATAATGGCCTGAGGGCCAAATCATCGGGAGAACAATTTACAAAGTTGAGAGAAAAGGATCAAAACATAAAAACACGAGTATCTTTAATATAACTAATGTATTGTGTATTTTTGCTTCGAAAAATTATTTTAGATATTTCATATCTATTATACCTTTAACGATTAATTCAACATTATTTATAAAAATAAACTTAAGTTATACTAACATAACTATATATGAAAAATTCAAAATTTTAAACTTTATGACTGTAACTTTCACAAACATTCGAAACAATACGGTACGAGGTAAGCAACAACTTTTCAAATAATTTTTTGACTAAACAAATTTAGTTTTAAATTCTATGTCAGTTCAGTCAAAAAATTAATTTTAAAGTTGTAATTTTCTTTAAAAAAGTATATTTTATTGTTTTGTTTGTAAAGTTAGTGGAAATAAGCATCATTGTGAAGTAAGCCATCGATATATACTTTTCGTAAATAGAACACGAAGAGATTAAAAAAAAAGCTTTAAGATATGTAGTGCTCACTTAGCATCAAAAATGTTTGCAATAAGTTTGATTTTTTGATTATAAACTGTGTGAATAAATATTATATGTAGAATATATATTCAGAGTTGTAATAGCTAAATATATACATTGTATAAACATATAAAAAGTAATAATTAAGTAAAAATATCTCTAAAGAAGACGAGTATAATAAATCCGGTAAAATTAGTATTCTATACAAAATAGAATATAGTGCAATAATCTTACTTTACCTACAATGTAAAAATATAATATTGAAAATAGTAGTAGACACTCTATGGGTTTTATATTCATAGCAACTTCTGGGAAAACGCAATATCCTTATAACTTCATATATTCCTTAATTTATTCATTGGATGAGGTTTCTGAATAATTCTTGACCAATTTCAAACCTAAACCCTAATATTAGACCACTCGTCTAATTGTCCATAAATTGTATTTCATCAAATAATAAAATCTTTTCTTCAAATTATTCTATCTTTTCAGATTATTATGTCGCTAATTCTGTTTAATTTTCCTAGAAGTTGCAATACAGTGAAAATATAAAATACTGTTTTATATATGTATTAATTTATTTTTTCATTTTAAACACAATATGTCATGATTTTCGACGAGAAATCTAGAATTTAAAAATTGCACCGAGGCCGAACGGTTGACTAGCCAGTGGTTGTTTAACCAGTGTTGTCCAACACATGACTGAATCATACATCAGCTCCCTTTGTTGGTATAGCTGTTTAAACAAACTAATAGCTCCCTCATCAAGTCTTCGCTCCCATTTCTCGTCATGGTTTGATTTGAAATGTCGATGGACTCTTTGCAATGCAAATCGTATGTAAGTTGACGTTGTGGCATCGTATTATTCCAGAATTTCATTAACGTTGTTTTCATCAATTATGACCATTTTTTTTTCTCGAAAAAATTTATATATTTTGATAAGAAAAATAATTTTAGTTTCATAAGAATAAACTATTTCTACTGCTATTTACTACTGGTTTAGAAGGATGTGCGTGCCATAATGTTCAAAGGAAACAACACTGAACGATCAACATTTAGAAATCTTTTTCTAAACAAAACTATGTACCCAACACATGACTATGATAAGGTTATTTGTCGATTTGTGGTAAATTTGTATGTAGGTTAGGGGATTTATCAATATTTGTACGAATCATGTTACAATAAAAATATCGTACCAGTGTGTTTCCTCATTAGTTCAGAAGAAATATAGTAGTTTATACGTAGAAATAATTCCCAATAAGACAAGCTTTGATTTTCTTTTTCTTCGTTGCTTGAAAAAGTAATAGTCTAGAAAAACCTATACGTGCAAAATGCGTTTTTAGCCGCCATCTTAATTTTTTAAAATAATTTCTAAGAAATTTGTTTTCAAAATTTTTAAATTTTTTATTGGAAAATATTATGGTATTAGTTTTTAAAAATAAGAATAAACACCAAAGTAGTGGCCGAAAATTTCGAGTTTTCAAAATTCTCAAAGCTGACAAAACAAATTATATATTTTTTTCATAGCCCCTATTTGAAATTGCATTGTGGTAGTTAAGTATGCTTTGTGTTGAGATTTTCTTTTCACTGAAACTGGGTTTCATTTTAAAACATGAATGTGGCGTTCGAACCCCTCTTGATAGTCGACTGTTCTGAACCATTGACCTCTGGCAACATAATAAAATTAATGAAACCTTTTATAAATAACTATATATGCTAAATTATGAGCCTTAATAGAGCTCTCTGATTTAAATAGTTCCAATTTACGATTTTTCAAATAGAAATATTTTGAAATAACAATAAGTCAACTTTTTGTAAATTTAGTTTAGCATACATCTCAGAAACTGCAACTCATTCGTAAATATTTATTATAAACTAGTGTGCCGTTGACTTATCTATATTCAATTTGAGTGCTAATGGACACCATTACATCTAATATGGTAAAAGGAAAGAAATCAAAGTATCGTCGCTTGTCTGAAAGATGAATGAAACCTACGGAGGTTAAATTTCTAGGATAGTGGTCCGCCATTTTCTAAGGATTGAGAACATTTTTGAAGAACAAGAAGTCATTAAAGATTGGGAAATCGGATGTTTGATAGACCAAAGAGGAATTCAAAAATCAAACTTTGTTTTTCAAAGATCGCGCCAGTTGTAAAAGATAAACAATTCCTGAAAATATTTCACTGTCGAGGAGAGGAAATATGTTTACTGTATTACTCTTCCCTTACCTTAATTTTTATTATCAAATTATTAATTTACCGTAATTCAGGGATTAAGTTTACACTGAAACCTTACCAGTAACATTGTTATTTGAAAAGAACTAACATCATTTTTGTTATTAACATTATGACGTTTACTGCGAGTAGTATTAGTCGTTGTACAATACGTCGCAATCACTTGAAGGAGATCAGATTATAATATAAAAAATAATTGAGGAGAAGGCTCACATATCCGTCTCAATATTCTTTTTTTCACTAGTCTTATCCTAGCCACTGGTGTACCCCTTACCTAGATTTAGCGGAAGGATTATTTCCTATCTCAATCATATTTACATATTTAAAATCGAAAGAGTAAACTAACTAATTAGTTATTAGATTTGCTAGTTCTAATTAGATAATATAATCCGAAGAGCTCCTAAAACACAAAATAAATTATAATTAAAAATTTCCTTTTTTTTTAACCTTCAGACAAGGCATACGGAGTTGAACTTTGGACCTCACTAAACCATCAAATTCCTCCCAAATCCAATCCTTACAGTCCTAAATTATTAATGCTCCTTACATTGTCACAAATCAAGTCATCCATCAGGACCTCAATGTCCCATATGTTGCCGATTTGGCCAGAAGCAGATACCATTCCTTCCATGATAAACTTCCCAATCACCCAAATCCACTTGTTTCTAACTTGGCTTCTCCTTCATTACCTAATAATCTTCATAGGCGTCTGAAAAGAAGATGGCCTCGAGATCTTCTCCTCTAGAAATGTTATTGGAGTTCTATCAATGGGTAGATTCTCCACATGTGTGTATCATTGAACTATGTCATCTACAGCAAATTTACTTGTTGTATATATTTTTATACAGTTGTAAATAACAATAAATAAATTACAGCCTTTATTTTCAAACAAATATATCCAAATATACAGTGTTTTCATACAATTAGTTCCCACTTATAATTTAAAATATTGTGTCATCAACATATGTGAAGTTGACGTGCCAAGTGAAGAATTTTTTCCTCCTTCAACATAGCATGAGGGTCATAATGACTGGTGTTTTTCTAAGTCAGGTGAGGAAACTGATTTTATGATGGAATGTTACAAAAAAAAAAAAATTAAACGATTTTGTTCATTACGTTTCTTTAATGTTCAGCCACAATAAAAAAATCGTCAAAAAACAATTGAATGATAGAAACAAATTGCAAGACATGACCTAAGTTTTAAAAAGTAATGAATTCGGCTTATAACTCCAACAGTATTTTCCTCATCATATGAAGTATTTGCTTTAACTAGAGTGTAAAACTTCCCTTGTCAGTTCCAGAATGTGAATACGACGACTATATCCGAAAGTCTATTACAATGACTGGCCTTCCGTGATAACAATTACGATTATACAAATTAACGAAGAGTTGTTGCCTCTTCATGCGTGGCCATGTCCTCGGTTCCGTCCAACTGACTACTTTTGACCAATGGTTTCTTTAAATGGCATTTATTAACTTAACGGTCGGAGCGTTACAGTATGGTAGAATGATTTCTTTCTTTAGGAAATATCCTTTTCAAATCCTCTCTCTCTTCGCCCACACTAGTTTGAAGTGTATTCCTTTTTTCTTCTGATAATCAATTCAAAAGAACTCAACCGATAAGAAACGTGTTTATTAAATATTAATACTGATTTATAATTTAAATTTTATCGTCTAAATTATTTACAACCTTCGTACTTATGTGTTTCTTATAATTTTTAATCTATTTTTACCAGCTAAAGTAAACCATGGATACACATTTATCTAGATTTGTCTAAATTAACATGTTTATGACCAAAAATATCGGTTTATCCTTTTTACCACCTGATCTGATCTTCTTAATATCCGTTTTAACATTTATTGATGAACTCTGGTTCTTCAAAATAATTAATTATTTTATTATAACAGCTTTATCCTATGGCCTTATAGCATTGGTCCTCAACCCTTAGAAATTGGTGGATCACTATCCCAGAAATTTAACCATGTGCGGATCATTCCTCCCCGTCCCCCCTTACTTGGACAATAAAGGGAAATTCCACTTCAAAAAATAGGTTGCTTAAAAGATCATTTGGTGCCATTTTTATAGCGCACTTATGAATTAAAATGTTCCAACTAATAATCAACATCAAAAAAGATACAGTGATGTTTTGACAATAATTTCTCAGTAATCGATCCTATGATACATTGACTACCGGTTGGCTCGTCTTCCACAGATTTAGTGCTGTAATAACGCAAATCCATTATTTTATTTTGTCAAGAATCAATTTGACCCTCGTATGCGTATATTTACACTCTATATATATATTAACCTTTCATTAGTTCAGGAACTTCTTTCAGGGCAAAGTACTTTAAGATAGTGCACCATGAAAAAAATTTAAGTAAAGTTATATTTGATATGATTTAGTTCTTTCATATTATTTTATTTAATTTTTTTTGTCAATAAATCTGAGATTCGTGGTTAACTTAATGAATATTAATATCATAATAAACTACGATACTCTGATTTATTTTCATTTTATGTTTCGTAAATTGTATATGTTTGTAATTTTCCCACAATGTGGATCTTATATTTACATTATTGTATTTGTTTTTTTTTTGTTTTTTTTTAGTTAATCTTCTCATTGGTGAAACAGATATATAGCTACATATGTATGTCATTCCTACAATGTTTATTTAAAATATAGTTATGATGTGTGAAGATTTTTGGTTTAACAGTTGAATAAATCCTTAATATTCTTTCGTGGATATTGCTTTGAAGATAAACAAAATAAAGGAAAATTCTAACAAAGGATGGTTCCCGAGAAAACAAGGTGGGTAACATTGGCATATCCTTTGCCATAACCAAGATTATTTTTCAAGAAGGAGAAAGTGGAAGGGATGTGGTGTGCGGAGGAAGGGGAAGAGAGGAGAGTAGATTGAGCGGTATATGAAAAATACCAGATCGTAAATGACGCCTGTGTTTGAGATTGAAACATGGCCTACCGACACGTCAGATCAGCCAGGCTGATACAATCCGAACTAGAGGTAAAATGCATATCCAGTGTTCCAGGTGCTTCACTCTTGAGAGATCAATTAATTTCCCCCTGTCAGGCTGAAACTTAAAAGAATAATTAACAATGGCACCACAGAATGCTCTGAAGATATATTACAACTTCTAAATGAAATGCGATTTGTTGCTTCTACTAAAACTAAGTATATCTAATGTTTTACAGGAAGTGAAATATTAGCAACCTTAAGCCAGACGATCTCCTATTCATTCCTGTATTCTTAACTTACGCTGATAAACGTATATAATACTATATCATTAAATGCAATGCATACACATTTTTGAAAATTATAATTTATTTGCGGCTGATGTACTTGCTCTGTCTTTGACGATTATAAGTTAATTGAACTTCATAAGCTTTCATTCATCCTCCTGATTAGTGTCGATACTTTGATTTCCTTTTACCCTATTAAACTTAATGATGTCCATTAGCACTTAAATTGAATATAGATAGGTCAACGGCATACTAGTTTATAATAAATATTTACGAATGAGTTGCAGTTTCTGAGATGTATGCTAAAGTAAATTTCCAAAAAGTTGACTTATTGTTATTTCAAAATGTTTGTATTTGAAAAATCGTAAATTGGAACTATTTACATCAGAGAGCTCTATTAAGGCTCATAATTTAGCATATATAGTTATTTATAAAAGGTTTTATTATGTTGCCAGAGATCAATAGTTTAGAACACTCGACTATCGAGAGGGGTCCGGACGCCACATTCATGTTTTAAAATGAAACCCAGTTTCAGTGAAAAATAAATCTCAATACAAAGCATACGTTAACTACCACAATGCAATTTCAAATAGGGGCTGTGAAAAAAAATTTGTTTTGTCAACTTTGAGAATTTTGAAAACTCGAAATTTTCGGCCACCACTTTGGTGTTTAATCTTATTTTTAAAAATTAATACCATAATATTTGCCAATAAAAAATTTAAAAATTTTGAAAGCAAAGTTCTTAGAAATTATTTAAAAAAATTAAGATGGCGGCTATAAAACGCATTTTGCACGTATAGTTTTTCCTAGACTATTACTTTGTCAAGTCACGAAGAGAGAGAAAATCAAAGCTTGTCTTATTGGGAATTATTTCTACCTAGAAACTACTATATTTACTTACCTAGAAATTACTATATCTTCTGAACTAACGAGGAAAAACCAGTGTTTTTAATATCGTACCAGTACGATATTTTATTGTTATATAAATATTGATAAATCCCCAAACCTACATACAGCTTTACCACAGTGGAGATAGTCGCCAGTCTTTGACCATTGTCTGAAATGTAATAGTACATAATAAACAAAAAAAAGTTTTCTTTTAGGTAATATTTGCCCCGAGACATACAATGTAATTGTACATACCCGAGAAGGAAGTAGACTATCCCTGAAGAAGAGCAGACAGTGTTTACAGAGGACGGACGGGACTGTATTTTAATTGAGAGGTCGTGGACAGACCACCCAGGCCGGGCCACACCGGCGCTCCTTGACGGCTCACTTTCCATTGTGCCCTTGCCGACCCCAAGTCTCGCATGTTTTGTCCTTAGTCGCTTAATCTTTTTTTTTTTCTCAGAAGATATATTTATCCAATCTGAATCCTATCTATAAAAGGTGCTCTTGCGTAATGCTTCTTATAGATGTAACACGAAAAAAATTTTATGTATTTATTAAGTATAATAAATGTGGTCCAACCTCGTGAGAACCTCCTTCGGCCGGTGCCAAAAGAAAAAAAAAAAAAAAATATATATATATACGTGTGTGTGTGTTTTGAATATAAAATGGAATTCCTTCAACTTTGCGTTTGATATGAATTGTCTCTGTTCCCTGTTCAAGACACAACAAATGCTGAGGAGATTCAAGGATTTGGGAGTATTGATTTTGAGGTGGGAATGCACTATCCAAGCCAAGCTGACAGATTGCGGGTTCTCTTGGGGAATAGACTTGATAGTGCTCTCAGTGCTAATTCTCTCCGGCCGATCTGTTAAAGCCACAGTGACAATAGTTATGTCAGCCCCGAGGCTTCTCAAAGGCAACGCTCAAAGCATGGCCTTTTCACTACCTTATTGCAACAGCTACCATTTATTATACTAAGTCATTGATTTATTTTTAATTTAATTTTTAAAAGTTTTATAATTTTTTTATGCAATAATCATAACTGGATGCCTGAATACAAATATTTTAAAATCCTATTCTAATATGATTAAAGTGGAGGTTCCACAGCGACAGTGATATTGAAACTTATTGTATCTAATGCGATCGTGTAACCTAATATTTACTGGTAGTAGTCGTACTATCTACACAGTCTATCACTACCAACAACCTCCGATTAACGTCAAATACTCTCTCTTTCGTAAGTGTTTTAATAACTAATTTATGAAAGTTTGAAAGTAGTTTTATACTTAACCTAACCTCCGCCACTCTACGATATTACAACTCCAAGGTTCAAAGGCTCCATTAACGACCATTTGCTTCGAAGTAAATCAGAGTGTTACATTATTCCTTATGTGTTAGTTTACTACCGTCTACCGTTCAGTTCGGTTCGGTTTTTTGTATCAACAGCTAAACGTATCATTTGTCATAATAATGGACTGATTTGAACCGAATTATGACTTTCTTTTATATTTCTTAATTAACAGATCAGCCTGATAGATCTATCATGATTATTACCTATCATAAGAATTGATAATGTGGGATGTAGCGTCGTCAAACGGTATAAAGGTTTGATAACTAGAATTTAAATTTCTTATCAATAAATACAGAGATAAAAAAAAATTGTGAAGCTCTAAATAGGTTTGTATTTCACAGTATTAAAAACATATATTTATATAAGTAAAAAATTACTTGAATTTCATTTAGTTTTTTAATTAAGTTAACGTTGCTAGATAGAGATTTAATTAATTTCAATTATAAGTGTTGACAAAAAAATTTCAGATTCAAATTAATTTTTATTTTTAGAGAGAGAAACTAAATATAATATTAAATAAACTGTATGGGAACTTCATTTATTCCACAAGCGATTCTCGTTGAGTTGAATTTAATTTTTTTTTTTTTGTAATCGACGTTTTTTTTATAAAGATAATAGAGGAAATTCAGTTATAATAAATATCTCAGTGCCGTCTAATTTAAATTTAATATTTTTTTCCCATTATACTGCAATATACAATGAAATCCAATTTATTTTTAATTTATTATGTTATAGAAACACCTGTTCAACCATAAACAACAGTAACCGATTTTTTTTTTAATTTATCAGGAATGAAATCTTTGATATTGCAAACATTTCTTTAAAATTTTCCATCATAGATAGGATTCAAGTAGTCTGATTCTCTAGGCCTCAAATTCCAGGCTACTTACTTGACTTCACGGTTGAATTTGTTTTCTGCTATCAACTGTGGAACCGGACTGATACAATCTCTTTAATGTGGGGAATAAATCTGGTGGTTAGGCGTGATTGCCGACCACATCTTTGTGTAACCATTCTTTGAGAAAGTGTAGTGTATCTCAAGAAGATTATAAACCCAAGGCACTCGTAGGTTGTAGGGATGCATTTTTTTTTTTCCTTTTATTAAAAACCAAATTAGATTTTAAAAAAGGACTTGTTCTGTTTGACATTTGATATGTATAACCTTCGTTCCACCAATAAGCCAACTTATTTCTAAGCTGGACAGGCTGAAGGATTATTTTTAATTAATCCACGAAAATTTTAAAAGGAAAGGGTATTTTATAACATGAATCTTAATCATGTTATAAAATACTATTACATATGCTTGATATATTTGTATTCTGTTATTTTTTTATAGCAAAATCTTTTAAATTAAAGGTACTACTTTAATCGAGATTTATTTCAAATTATTATCATGCCTATATTCATGTCTGTATTCTTTTAAGTACGCCTGAAATGTGGTTATTCTATATATGAAGAATGTTAAAGAATAAGAAATTACCTACTCGAGGAAACTCATAAGTCAGTATCTCATCATATTGAGGTTAGGAGTTTAATATAACCGAAAAATATGGTCCAATGCTTTCCATCAAAATTCTCTGAACAACCATAAATGCCACAGTTGGTATGAAATTGCGACAGGATAAACAGAGACGTATAGCTTCACATAGCGAAATAAAAAAAAATAACCATCTATGATGGACAAAATTGGATTAAACTGAGGAGAAAAATCAGAACGTAAAATGAAACGTCAGAATGAATTAAAATAATAAGCATATAATAAAATGATAAATTTAAGAAAAAATAAATTCACAAATATGTAAATTTAAAACAACAAGAAATATATCTGTACCTCGGAGGGATACAACACTATGTCCATTTTTT
>NW_027107855.1:143308-145429 GCF_000696795.3 Halyomorpha halys | reverse complement strand
AGTTACAGTCAGCTGGTACTTCGATGTCAGCTGACTGAGCAGATCAGCGGATCATGTGTATATATAAAGATGTGATGAACCCAATAAAGCCAGTATGTTACAGCAGTTCAAACGTGTTACATCTTATTCCTTCTTCTCTTTTTTGACATTTTGCTTTCGCTAATACTTAACTTATATATATACATTTAACATAATTTAACGAAATATTTGTTGGTAACACTTTTTATTATTTGGACACAGTACAGGATGCAATAGTTTATAAACTAAAACTACAATTTTGAAATTATATATAAAAAAACAAACAGCTAAATGCAAATTTTTATTTTAAACATTTTTTTAAATTTATTTATTTATAAAAATTTACATATATACAAAAAGAAATACAGTAAGTAAATTTGATGAAAGCCTCAATAACACTTCATAATAATGGGAGAGATCAACCCAATCAATCATTGATTTCAATTAGAAGGTCCTCTGGCCATCTTCTTTTCAGACGCCTCGAAGGATTCTTAGGAATTGTTAAGAATGAAAGATTAAGAACTAATGGGTTAGGATGGGTAAGTAGTTTGGAATGAAATCTCTGTTTTGGGCCAAATTTGCAACAAAAGGAATATTAAGGTCATCATATTTATAAGGATTGAATACGGAAGGAGTTTGATGGTTTGGTGGAGCCTTCAGAGCTCAATTCCGTATCTCCAAATTGGTCTGATTATCATAGTGTTCTTTGTAGGAGAGTTAGGAGTTAGGGTATGCCTACCTATTATTTACAATAAATGTTAGCAAATTCCAACAGGTTTAACATGCACAAACGAGCTTTCCTTTGCATATCTATATTTCGAAAACGGTTGAGTTTTTTTCCTAGATATTTGTAATTTTTTTTTCTTCTTCAACACTATTTCTGGATTTCATTTAAGGTTTTTAGCAATATATATTCTGGTCCTGCACTGTTTCCTTCTTCTGTAGTTGCCTACATTCTAAGGAGTTTTTGACTTGTATTTTTTGTTGTAGTGGGCGTTATTTGTAAACATATTAGTGGTTTAATATAAAAATTGTGGGAAAAAATAAATACACGAGTATTAAGTGTCAATTTAAAGCTCTTTACACATTGAATTTGATTCTGATAAAAACACCTCATTCTACGGTTTTGTGAAAAGTGTTGCGATATTACATTTAAGTACAATAAATAAGTATTGTACCGTGAAACCTACGAAAATACATTTTCATGTTAAAAAATAAAAATCGATGGACAGGATTAGACCCGTGGACGAATCCATATACTTCCTAAGATTGTTTTCAAAATTGTTTTTATGTATAAATAATTGAGAAAGTGATAAGTATGGTAACGATTCCCAACTGACTCTATTCGCTTATATCTAATTATAGTTAATAGTTTAAATAAATTAAATTAATATAAAAAAAGTAACGGTTATGCTACAGTATTCAATTATTATTGAACGGTTATTGTAAACCGTTCGTAGTGAAAGCGTTAATATCCGTTTTTTTAAAACCTTGGGATAAATTGATTCGAAACATCTCATCGATGAAGTGAAAACAGGATTGCACTGCATTTAGCGCTGGTAAAATTATTTTACTGAGGATTTATGGAAGGAGCATTTGTGATGAAAACCCTCTTCTGTTAAAACATTTATCTTTGAAATCAGTTAATTATTGTTTAAAAATAAAATATTTAAGAAATTATTACATAGGTTTTTCATAATAATCTCATTTACTTATAATTCCACATATAAATAATAAATTCCCTTACTATTTCTAATCTCTTTTTGCTTTCTTCTTATCTTCACAATTTCTTATACAAAATATTACAATATTTTTGTTCCAATTACCCTTTTTATGATTAAACGATAAAATCTGTGGGATAACTTATTTCCGACACAGGTTATAATTTCTTTACATGGTTAAGCAAAAGTAGTAGGTGAAATTTGAAAAACATACTAAATCGTGTCCTAAGCGTATAAGGCTCTAGCTTAATCGGAAGAGCCATTTTCGAAGTACAGAAGTGTAAACGAAAATACGTTTGTGCATGCGGTATTGAAAGCAGTGTATGAAATCTTTATAATAAATTTATTTGAAATACATTCAAAACCTGGCTATAAATGAGAT
>NW_027107855.1:142117-142527 GCF_000696795.3 Halyomorpha halys | reverse complement strand
TATATATATATGATTTGGGATTGTATTTTGTTTTGATATTATGAAACATTAAAGAACGTTTAATTTTTTACTACATTTATTAGAAAACGGTCTAAATTGCCAATCCATTACAAAAGACTGATCTACATGACTCGACATGACATGAATCCAATCCTTAAAGTCCAAAATCCTTAATGCTCCTTACTTTGTCACAAATGAAATCATCCATCAGGACCTCAATGTTCCATATGTTGCCGATTTGGCCAGAACCAGATACCGTTCCTTTCATAATAAACTTCTCAACCACCCAAATCCACTTGTTTCTAACCTGGCTTCTGGCCTCGAGATCTTCTTCTCTAGAAATGTTATTGGAGTTCTATCAGTGGGTAGATTCTCCACATGTTTTTATCATGTTACTATGTCAACTACAG
>NW_027107855.1:134652-141581 GCF_000696795.3 Halyomorpha halys | reverse complement strand
AATTAAAGCAAGGCAACATATAATTATAAAATAAAAAATAATATTTTGAAAATAAAAAAAAAGTATTGTTGTATGTAGAAAAGAAGGCCACGGGATATTTATTAACAAGGTTCTCTCCAAGGACAAGATCGGGTTTTGGAATGAAGATGTGTGTGTGTGTGGTCTCGATAGCGTTATAAAAACCTGCTTTACTCATTGTTAGATTTATTAGGATTCAATAAATTGTTTAGAAATTAGTAACTCTTATAACTCTCGTTAGCTTTTATAGCGATTTTTAATGTTCCAATTAATTATATCGTTGGTATTACATGAAAAGGGTGAATTGAATAAATATGGTATTTTCGTATTTTGGTTGGTATTTTTGGCGGGCAGTCTCTGCTTTTCTCGCTAGAATCAGAAATTTATATTTTTCCATTAAAGGAATTTTCTTAGCTATTCAGATGTAAGGGTATGGAAATATTATTGTAAATATAAAAATTCATCAACGTTAACAAATCATAATATTTCTTCTATAGCGAAGTTCTCTCATTGATAGAACTTCAACGAAAACTGATAAATACGAAATATAGAAGTATATTTTATTTAGTTTCAGACCAAAAAATAATCTATTTTCCAATAAATAGTTTAACCTGACAATTAGAAATTTTTATAATTTGTTATTAACTGAGCCATCGCTTAAAACAATAACAAACGCTATAGGTGTGCTATAGACTATGAGTGTTTGACCACTCCATTGTCCCTGGGCCACTAAAGCCCTTTGGCTCTGAGCTGTGTGTAAATAAAAATGGGGCACTAATGCACTAACCAAGGCTTTATCTTGGACCTAACTCATTGTGCACCACTGGCTGGCCATTAGGAAAGGGATTCCTCTGATGAAACGGCAAACAGCACGGCTGAAAGCCTTTGTATGGCCCTGTCGCGAGATAATATTTACTGCCTTAATATAGGATCGATATTTTCATTCGGTTCAGGTATATAACGATTTGCAATAACCTTTTATCGTCGACTATAATTCATTTATTCAATAAAACTGTTCATTGGCTTTTGAGAGAAAGGCACCCATCATTAACTGCCTTCATTGCCCTTTTGGAAAATGACCTAACCCAGAACTTTGGGCTTCGAAAATATTTAACAATGTTCTGACTATGAAATCTAACTTCTTATAAAATGTTATTAATTTTTGATTGATTAGTATTAATGTTTGATGACTATATTTGTGGCAGCAATGGGGTTTCAAAATCAATTTTACAAAACTGCTAGTCTGTATTAAATAAAAACTTACCAATCTATAATAATAATGCGGTCAGCAAAGAAAAACATAAATAAACACAAAAAATATTTATTAATGCCGACGTTTCGACCTGAGTTTCAGGTCTTCATCAGGGGTATAGAACAAAAGAGATAACAACTATCATTTAGAGAAACATAAAATTGAAAAGAAATTAGGAATTATACAAAATATTGAATTGAATAATAAAAATTTATAATTGATAATTGAATGATAAAAAATAAATGATTGATAATCATGGAATTAGACGGTAGCAGATTGTTAACAGTGAAAGATGAAATATAATATTATGTAGGTAAGAAGATATGTATAATATAAGATCTTTAAGTCGTGTCTAAAAAACTGAAAAAAAATATTGAATCTACAAATTGAACAATATGATAGAAAAAGAAATATAGTGACTTCTATCTGAATTATAGTGTGAGTATTAACTTATATACCTATACACATGACTATTACATACCTACATATACCTATCTACACCGCATTATAAATATTATTTTATTTAAAGAATAAATGTGTGAACAAAGAAAACTCCAAATATCATAAAGAAATCGAATATATTTACTTAATAAACGAAAATATATAACATCATTTCTTGATCAATAGGTATAAAATTAAATTAAATTATTTCTTAAAACCCACTATTTACAAACAAAAAAAATACCTAATAAAAAAATTAAACACAACTAAAAACCCATCAAACAATAAATATATACAATTTTAATTTTATAAAAATCAAATTAATTACTAATAATAAAAAATGTATATCTGAATTTATTTCCATCACTTATTAAACTTATTAGTCCACAGGTCTCGTATATTTGTTATAACATTAGTTATTAGGTCTCTGAGTTACCGAGACTAGATATCGGACGCAGGTCTCCGGGTGAGGTCTGTTGATTTCGTCTTCCATACGTGGAGTAGTGTGGTTTGTGTACTATACTGTGATATCCCACTGTGGCTTAGGAGGACAACAACCACAAAAAAGGCGACTTAGTGTCGTAGTGATGATATTACGGCCGATTTACTAGGACTCAGCCCCCTCCCCCACCAGTCAGTCCTAGTTAGTTTTCTGACATTAAGCCGTAATACACATATACGGGCTTAACTCTTACTAATATAACAAATAATAAATATCTATATACATACCCTTGTAAATATGTCGTAAATATATACATAATGCGTGGCGCTACATCCCGTCACCGAGACTGGGGCTCCTCCAAAATCTTTTGCCAGTCAAATAAGCATACGCATAAATTACTTTTTTTCCTTTCAGATGGTTGCCACAACAATATTTATGTAATATAAAGTGCCCTTTAAAGTTCATAGAATTGGTAATATTAAACACCAGTAAAACAATTGTTTAAGGAAATGTAAGTTATTAATTATATTTTGACAAGTATGGTATGCATTTTTAATTTGTAGGTAATTAAACTTGCAGCATTTGTGAAATTTCCAATATCTTTTGTATAAATATTAGAATTTTATTGGCTTGTCATAATTAAAGTCATTAGAATGTTCGAGATGATTGAGATACTGTTTAATTCATTTCCCGCTTAAGATATCCAAATTTTATTCATGTTTCTACAATCTGATATGGATTCTAGACCTCCAACAACAAACGCCTGGATTCTCGGTCCATCGCCAATATCTCGGAGGAAAAAAAACAAACAGTTCTTTAAACCACAATTTTGATTACTTTAATGATCTCTATATGTATTAAATAATTAAAATTGTTGAGCCTGACTACGATAATCAAGGGAATAATAAATTACGGCAGTTTCAAGAGGTTAAAATATTATTATTTTTTTTTATTCGGAGCTTTAAAACTACCTACAACACAAAAATAATCTAATAAGAAATAATTTAAAGTAAAATCAATTATTTTAAAATTAGAGCCCTTAAGAGCTATTTACGTTCAATTGTTCCCGAGATACTTTTTTTTTAAAAAGCAATATTCATTTTCGTAAAAAACGAAAAATCAGTATTTAGTGAATTTATTTTAAGAATCTTATATCTTTGGAATCATTAGACGTACAAATGTTTATTAGCAGTCAAATTAAAGCTAGTGTAAAGTATTATAAAGTAGTTTAGAGGTCTATCTTCGTAGCATTAGTATTTTTTATGAAATTTGCAAAAATGATTATAGTGGGTCCGACAAAACTTTTGATATATAAAAAACTATATCTCAGGAAACATAAGCGTATAGTTATCAGGACTCAGATCAAAATTAGTTGAATGTACTATACAGTAATTTGTAATTTGTACTTTCATAGGCATTGTAGTTTCCATGAAATTTGTCTCAATAATTTCACAAAATTTTGTTTTCTCAATGATTTGAAAAAAACGTTTATGAGATACTATATCTTAGGAACTATCGGATGTACAGATGTCTTAGGGCTAATATTTTAAAGCATGTACTAATTAAATAATGTGCTATGATTTTTTTTAGTTTTGTAGTTAGTTTTATAAGGATATGGAGCTTCGAATGAAAAATGAGAGAACATTTTTTTTTTTTTGTAATACTATAAATTTCAGGGGGCTCGCGTTTTACATACTTCAATATTTACTTTAAAACTGAATAATTTTCTTACACACCCCAATACAATTACCTCCCTCCCTATGAGAACTGACAAATGAATATTTGGTATATTTGGAATGGGCGCCATTTTTTATTATCCCATGATAAGGGAAAATAAAAAATGGCGGTTATGGAAGTCATTAATTTTTATTTTTATATAGCTATCATTGAGGTAATAAAAAATTAGAGAGAAGTATCTCTCTTCTTGGGCGCTTAGACTATCCTTTTCTTAAGAATCTATCCGTGACAACTCATTCTTCTGATCCCAGCCTTCTTTGTTCTACTCTGCGGTACCCTTACTCAAGACATAAAATATTTATAATTTTTGAAAAGAAATACTTTTTTATAACTTTACGAATTATAACTTTTTTTACTATTTATTACTTTTTTTATAAATTTACGTATAACTTTATACAATAATTCCCCAGTAGGATAAACCACCTAAGAATGGGATCCCGAGGAATGAGAAGACGGAACATAGTTGGAGGGGGGTCAGGAGAGAGGGAGAGTATGGAAGGACAAAATCACGAACTACATTAGAGGTTACGGAATGAGTTTCATTTGAGAGTGGCTCGGAGTAATCTGTTGCTGATCTTTCCGGGTCCGGTACAAGACTGGTCCCGCCTCTTACCCTCCTAATCAAATTCAACTCCTCCCTTCCCGTCTCCCCTGTGCTGCTCCCTTACATTATTACAAATGATTAGGGAGGCACTGTTGAAGAATATCAATCTCGCCGATGTAATACTAGCTCTACGAGATCAGATTTAATTATTATTTGAGTAGAAGATGGTCGGGAGTGCGGTCAGCAAAAAAATATGAATAAACGAAAACTTATTTATTTGTGCTAACGTTTCGACCTGAATTTCAGGCCTTCATCAAGGAAGCTCCGCAGAGATAAATAAAAAATATTTTATGGATATTTTTTTTCGGAAGTTAATTATATTACTTTTTTTTTTTTTATAAATTGTGGAGAAAAAACTTCCATATAGAATATAAACTATTCTATATTTTGTTTGTACAACGTTTCAGGACATTATCCCATACTCATGCACCATTGCATCCCCATATTTGTCATTGCTTCAATTTCCATTTTTAAGTCATGTCATATATGTATAGATACTGTTACGGCCAACTTATGGTCCACAAATCGATAGTTGGAACATGTGATTTTTATTAAGTCAAAAAACAAAACAACTACTCTCTATTGTTTTTTATATTGAAAATAGACAGACAACTTCTTAACGTCTCACTGCATACACATATCTTCTACATTTTCTCCTCACTACGCACTCGTTGTTGCCAGCATTCTAGCCATCTTCGCCAGCTAAATCATCTTGGCCACGGCGGGCGGACTTCTTCGACTCATCCTCCAAGAGGACAAGGCGGGCGGACGTACGTTTTTTTGTCGATCTACTTCTACGAGAATATCCACTCAGAACAACCACAACCGGGGCCCTACCAATCACCGGTGAAATAAGACTTTTTTTCTCTTTTGTTTAATTAATTTAATTTTATAATAGTGTTAAACTTTCTTTTTTATTTCTAGTTGTATATTTTGTGTTCATTTTTATTATATTTACTTATTTAAAAATACAAAAATAACTCAATTCGGCTATTCTTTTCTTTTCACGGTTGGGCCAGTAAAGGTTCCTTTTGAACCCCTACCCTCCATAACAGACACATATAGCTTAAAATAGTTTTATAACTACATTACTTAAATTATTATCTTTGTCTTGTGAAAGGCAATTATTTAAATTATTACCTTATTATTAGAATTCAATGCTTACAGTACTGTTACGATGTATTTAAAAAATATAAATATATACAATATAGTTCATAAGTAAGGTACTTAAATGATAAATAAATTGAAGAGATCGTGAACATAGGAGTAAATTGCTAAGGAAAGGAATGTTCCTAGGATACATTGTCTATGAAAGAAGAGGAAAGGCTAATCTAAATGAAATTAATAGTGTGATAAGTAGAAATCCCTCGAAAATAAATAATTACGTCAAGACAAAACCAGTTTTATAGAGAATAAGGAGACATTTACTTTTTCTGTGAAACATTTCCAGAAATAATAACCAATCCTATCCTCCCTCCTATGTTCACGATTTCCTCAAATTTAAGTTAGTTATCATTTGAGTACCTTACTTTTTATATATATCTTTACAGTATTGTAAGCATTGAATTCTAAAATACAACATTAATTTCTGAAATTAAAAAAAATAACATCATTTATGTAATTAACTGTTTAATTTATTCTCTAAATGGATCTGTTAATGGTTTGGAAACCGTAAGGATTCGAAAATGTTAATCGTCTTTCCCCTGAACATCGATTGTTCGAACGCTAATCGAGCTTAAATAATATCAGGAAAATCCAAACGAAACACTTAAAACTTTAGGGGATTAGAGAACTTTTAATTGGTCATTATTGCATTTAGCACTTTCACTTTGTTCTGGTTTAACTTAAAGAGGGTTGTTGAAAGTAGAAGGGGGTGAGAAAATGTGACATACAAACTACAGAGATTGGTTTAATTAATTGATGTGACTAGTGGCATAACTGTTCTTTTTTTAAATTTTAATATTTGAATTTCATTTATATCAAGGTGTTTTAATTAGCGATTAAGATTTCTGTATTTGTTTAAAAGATATAATTGTTCCTAACATTTTTGATTATGTAATCAAACTGTTCCTATTCAAATTTAAAAATATATCCACTTATTCACAGGTCGATATTTTTAAATTTTATTATTTAGGATTAAAAATATGGGTGATTTTAATATTTCCATAGAATACTTACTGATCCAACACCGTTAAAAAAATCTGACTTTTTCGGTAGTACATTTTCTCTTAGATGCTTCTATTACTTCTGGGTTGTATCAGTGCACTCATAATTATTAAGATACGAATTTAGTGAAATTTATAAAATTGGTATTGTTTCTATTTCGTGCTGGTTCATATATTATATTTAAAATTCCAATTGGCTCAATTTCATATCTCTTAACATGCTTTACAACCTAAAATAAAAATAAAATATATTACATGTGTGTGTGTATA
>NW_027107855.1:133792-134502 GCF_000696795.3 Halyomorpha halys | reverse complement strand
TATAAAGCCTAGTACCAGGATTTTATTTTGCACCTCTCAATTAATGGACTGGTAGTTTTGAAATCAATCATATACTTTAATAATGCCCTATTTATAATTCATTTACAAATAAATACCTGTATGAACCAGTTACTCCATTAAATACTGTGTTTAGTGAAGATTTTTCTTTCCTTTTTATTATTTCAGATTCCTCAACAGTTTTCTGAAAAATGTATATATTCCAAATTCCGTTTATTTGAAATTATTTCATCCATGGTCAAATAAGCTAAATATAAGGACGCATTATTATGTTCAAAAACTTTTTATCTATTTATTTTTTAATTGCCTTCTATCTAAGATTAAGATCTAATAACAGATGTATTTCACAATTTATTGTCGATATATTTTGGTGTGGAAAAGTTTGGATCTGATTACTAAGGGATAGGACAGAGTGGGGAACGATGTAGGGACGAAGGAGGCCAAGCCTAAATTTATTATAGTAAATATTAATATAAAAGAAAATTAAACAAAAAAAAATTAAAACTAGAAATTAAAAACGAACAAAAATTTAATATTACCTTTAATGATAAAAGAGGAGAAGATGGTTGGGGGTGCGGTCAATGAAACACAAATAAGTATGACTAACTTATTTTTTATTTTTTAACTTATTTTTTATATTTTCACCCACCCGTAACGGTTTCTTTATAAATAACACTGAGTCATTGCTGTAA
>NW_027107855.1:124599-133182 GCF_000696795.3 Halyomorpha halys | reverse complement strand
TCTCCTCATTTATCATCCACGGTCAACTATCTCTCATAATTATAATCTAATGATAAAACTATCATTATGTATTCCATAGTTGATTATCCTTATTTTCTGAAGGAATGTCGCTAAAAATAAAACATATGTTCACATAATTCATTATTTATCAAATTATTTTAAATAATAATAAGTTTATTGTCAATTTATGTATTCTTAACCTTAACCTTAACCTTAAAATTTTAAGTTTTTTTTTTTACTTTTATGTTTATATTTAAGTTGAAATAATAATCTGAACTATGAGGTACTGTTTACCATTTACTACAAATTTAACTGTTCTGGAACCAAAGTTAAGTAAGCTTCAGAATTGAAAAAATTGTGAAACTGTCAGTTACGACAAATTAAGTTCAGACATTAGATATTAAAGAAGCTCTTCCTCGAAAAATAATCACTAGTGTCCATTATATTCTCACCCACTCTTAGTAAGTTAAGCTATTATTTATTTATTTTTTAAATATTTTTATTTAATACCAGATCGACCTGGTGGGCCTTACATGGCTAATGTAAGAGTTAATTTTTTTACAATTGATTATGGGGAGTGTATAGTCTCATACAGAAGGCACTCCTAAATCTATACAACGCTATAAATAAAAAAAATTAAGATAATAATCATAATTCTTAATCAGAGAGAAAAGTAGTGTCAATAACAAAAACAATTACATATAAGGATTTAACTAAATAAATAATTGTCTTTTAATGGGAAAGGCTGTTATTTACTTCAGCGCATTTATTTATGAGTTTAATTAAAAAACTTTCTCCTACCTCAATTTAATCGATTAATCTTCCTTTGCTTAAATAAACCCGAAAATCGAATTTGAGATAATTTATTTTCACATCTATCTATGAGTAAAAAGTTGTGTTTTAATAAATAGAAATATATATTTTATTTTATCGAAGTCATTAAATGTTACGGTGTTTATAGCACCTATAAACTCCCTGGTGAATAAAATTCTTTTATACATTTAAGATTTGATTAAGTACGGTTTAATGACATAAACAAGACAACTTCTAACAAACTAATGAGTGCGGTAATGAGTAGGAAATTATAATTATGTATAAAAGAGAAAAAGGAAAGAGAATATACATGAAGGAAAGTGTAGCGTTACGTAGGGTCTTTGATACTAAAGAGCCACTTTTGGCAGGAGCTTCCTAAAAAGACCTTGTTACAATGACATCACTGCCGTTCCTTAGAAAAGCAGAGACAATTTGCAAACTCTTTAGTGCAAACGTTATAGGCTCATTTTTTATATATAAATTTTTTTAAAATTTATTATTTATATTATGGGTAACTAAATTTTTCAAAGCCATTTTTGTAATTGACTTGTTTTAGCTCGGTTGTATTTCTCGATAAACAAGGGCACAAATATCAAGGATATAATTGTTAAAAAATATCTTTAAAAACCTTTGAATGTAGATAATTTTGCACATGGGCTAAAAATTATTGTCCTATTATTTTAAAAGAAAATTTTTATTAAAATTTTCTTTGAGATGCAAATGTTGGATCCTACGAACATATTACACAACATATTTTTAGTTGTTTAATGTTTAATGCTTTTATAAAACTATATTGATTGTTTAAATCAAAACAGTATGCTATTTAGCAATCTATCTCCCTTTTGGCTTATATATATATATATAAGTTACAGTCAGCTGGTACTTCGTATATATATTTATATTTATATATTATATATTATATTTATAATCATAATCATTTCATAATTATAATACTTTAAAATGAAGCCCTAAAATCTTTTTTTTTCTACTGATTCTATATATAATGTATTTAAGTAAAAAAATATGTAAGCTTACTTATATATTGTAGATATAATAACGGAAAGTGTTGTTCTTGAAAAAAATCGAACTCGACTTCGACTTTTCTACTTAATTGAAAATACAAGTTTTGAGGTCCAAGTTCAGTAGTCACTGTACAGTATCATAACTTTACAGGGATGAAGATCCATACAGATTCAACCCCTAGAACTCATTCATATCATCGTCTTTTATACTCATTCCTTTCAAAGCTCATCGGAAGTAAGCATCATTAAAACTTTTAATGATTACGATAAAACATTTTCTCTAGGTCGAAGGTCGAAAAGCGCATTTAATTAAAGCCTATGATTAAATGTGAAAAGCGAAAATTGCATTAATGTTTCTATTTAAAATTTAGAATTACAAAAAAATAGATACGCTATATTCGCTTCGTAGGAGCTTGAATAAAAAAATGTTTTTAATAAAAATATAAAATTGATTTTCAGACTTTCAGTTTGGTAATGCAATTTGTGATTTAAATTAACACTAGGCCAAGAGTTTGTAAATATATCTCCCTGTAATGTAAATCATAAGAAATCATGTAAGAAACAATTAAATGTTTCTATTTATAATCTGTCAGATTTTTATGTAAATAGTTTTGTATTGATTAAAAATGAGCGTTACTTTGTCATTAGACTCAAATTATTTTTCATCTGTTATTGAAACCTATATTTAACTTTCCCATTAATAGTGACTAATTGGATATGAAACAATTACATTATTTTCTTCAATTATTCGAGAGCACTGCCAATTAAAAACATCATAGCCTTGGATTCATTGAGCTCTCTAATAGCACTTGACAACATGTATCCGAATCATCCTGGAATTCGAGGAATTCTATAACTCACTAAATTGACGAGTGTAGGCCAAAAATCGTTATACTATATATAGCTGCTGAAGCACTCTGAAATAAAATGGCGGATAGGGTTATTATCTTTAAGCAGTCTGATGGCGTAAAATACCATAAATCACAAATAATTTTTACGATTCACCAGTAAACGTGCGGAAAATCAAAAAGGAAAAAGAACAAAATCGTTTGAGAATCCATTTTTTATGTCAGAACCGGTAATTATGCCTACTATGGTGGCGATGCCTTAATTATGGAAAATTAACTTCTAAAGAGATTTTATAGTTTAATTTTTTTTCCACACAACCGTTAGTCTTCAAAACACTTTGCAATATTTCGCGATTCGCCTTCAGGACTTGTCATATCAGAACAATAATCGACATAAAATCGTTTTAGAATCAGATCTTTTACGAAAATCATTCCTTATATTTTCTCTCTGAAGAAGAACATGCAGAATATACAAAATCTTTACTATGAAAAAAAGTATATTTTGATCCTTAAACACCTTGTAAGCTAATCTAAAAAAAAAAAATTCAGATTGCTTTTTAGAAAATATATAAATTTAGGTATCTTTCTTGGGTGGAATTAGGTATTAAAATTATACTTAATTCTTCTTGGCAAAAATAATTTTTAAGAAATTGATCAATATTTGGAAAAGGTATGTGGTATATGAAACGTTTAAACAATGAACAATTGAGGTTGTAGTTCTCGTAAGCCTTTAAAATAATATTTTTCATGGTCTTAAATTTCGAAAAGCATCTCATTCTAATTCTCATCGTTTTAAACATGTCAGAGCGCTAGTACACTTTTATTTTTAATTAATCTGGAAAAAAATAGTAGTTCTTATTTTTTGGCTCTTAATTATTTCGTTCCTTCGTTTTTAGAATACATATGTTTTATTTATACGAATGCATTTTTCATTTTTTAAAAAGTGAAATTATTCTAGAATTCTTTAGAATCATCCTAGAACTTCTAAAATAACTTAATTTTTAATTATTTTATTATACATTTGTTTCTCAACCACTTAAAAATGGTTTCAGTCTTTCTTTTTCTTTAGTTGCTCCACTGAATTCATTTAAGTTCTTGAAATATTTATAATTACATAACAAGTAATAACTAAGTAAAATATAGTCTTGTGCTCTGAAAGTCTACTTCACGACCAAAACTAAGTTTTTCTAAATTTCATTTCTTCATTCATAAAACTTTCAGAAATAGTTGATATCAATTAGTTGATATTACAGAGTCTTGAACACTCTGTAAACAATTAATAAATGATCCGTTTTCAAAACCTACCCAAATTCAGTTAAAAGAATATGACTTCGGCAGGTTTTGAAAATTACTCAAATAATTATTCTGTTCGAACTTTTTGTAATAACTACTAACTAGTTTTCAAATTAAATTTAATCAAACTATACCGAGAGAGAGAACTTTGATTTCTTATTTTACTTAATTTTTAAATGAATATAGAACTTATTTTGCTCTAAGAATATGTTACGTTTTGTATGCAATAGGTCTTTCATTTCATTGTAAATAATGAGCACTACATAGGCTGGTTTAGCATTGAGTAAATAGTGAGTAGAGCGTGAGTGATGAGGGACTGTATGGTCGAGTGTGATTCTTTATGTCCAACCGAGGGCAGGTTTTTCCTTCGGCCTTCGGCAAGCCAACAAATGGATCGTCGTTTATTTCTTCAGTTCTACCTTAGACCGGTCCGAAAATATTTATATACAGCGCCGGGCTATTTATCCTTTATCTCGCCGTATTTGTCCTTTTATTTACAACATAGCATCAATTTGAACTTAAACCCACGATGATATTTTTCAGGTGAATTAAACACATCTCTGATGCTTTACTATAGCAATGAATGTTTATTTCGAAATTACAGTCGCGTCAACCAAATACAAAAATAATTTATGAACGGATTTGAGACATAATTAAAAATTGGAAATATGTTTTCAGTAAATAGTAGTAAGTAAATTAATGGTGTATACCAATAAATATGAGATGGCTTGTGAATAGATCGATAGCCTCTTAGTGGCATACTCATTTTTGAAGTGAAATATGTGAATTGAAAATTAGTTCTGAAATTAATTATTTTGTCAAAACATATTACCCTTACTTTTTGCTCGGCGACATGGGTGGTACCCATTATTTTGCTGAATGATCAAATTTCATAAATATCTTATGAATATATGATCAATAATCGTTATTTTAAATCCTTATTAGAAAGAAATGCTTTATTTAGTCATGCTGCACTAATACATTGGGTTGGTACAAAAAAAAAAACACAGCATACCAATCAATCCATGATCGAAGATAAATTATTACATTTATATTATTATTAATATATTACATATATTTACATGATATAAGAACAATTTTTTTTCTTCCCTATTCTTTTACAATTATTAATCGTCTATACACTTCCATTTTACAATCTTATTCCATTTATTTGACAATTTTATTCACCCTATTCCAGTCTCTCATACTTGTAGCAATAGAAAAATAAATCAAAGATACTATAGTCACAATAGTAGATCAATTAAAAACAAAACCAACAACAACTAATAAATAGATTTAAGAAAAACTAATACACAGATTTAAGAATAAAATATTTAGTTAAAAGAAATAATAAAAATAAACAACACAAATAAGCAGGTTAAAAAGTTTATATTATATAAAAATTCTTAGAGCTAATTCCCATGGAGGTGATGATGTATGATAATAATATAATTTTTGTAAAAATCACTATATCCCCGAAACTTTCACCTATGTCTTCTAAGAAGATTCTTCTTTTATCTGGTATTGTTCGGCAAGATCCAAACCAGAGGCCTATCCCGGCAAACTTTACCTCTCCGAAGATCTAGCGGAATTTTTCTTTAAGGAAAGAACACATTTTACATAAAATTGTTCTTTTTTCATCTGTCCATTCCACCGACTTGATCGAGGTCATTATTCTCATATCTCACCGTCGGATCTAAGACTAGAGCCGTGCCTCCGGTTTTAGAGAAAGCGACCATTTTTGCGTATCGTATCGGCTCCGTCGGTGTCACAGTTAACCTCATCGAAGCAGGTGAAGTATTTTTTTCAGGGAACTTCATCAATTCTTCTTCGACCCTGTGGTATCGGCATGTTATAAGGAGGCCGCATTATACGCATAGTTGATTATATTTACATGAAGGGTTAGGGGTATAGTACTTTGTTAGTACTGTTACTAGACCAACGGTTGTGCAAGGAGATGATTAAGTCAGAATCATGCTCGACCGCCAGATTTTTCACTAAGCGTATCCATTTTATAAAGCTAGGTGCATTTTGGAGGGCTTCTGTGCCCACATGGTTGACTCACGGCTATAGAAACAGAATAAATGACATTAGGTTCAAGTATTCTTTAATTTCAAATTTGATCTACTTCTATCAGAAACTATCTTATCTTATGTATTGTATAGTGTTGATAAGATTTTTTTCTGATAGTAGTAGATCAAATTTTTAAATATAAAAAATTAATAATTAGGAGTATGTATGACAAAAGATAAACAAGACTTGATCATAATGGCTTGCATCTATTTCAGAAAGAATTGTGAGTCTGTGAAATTGAGATTATCATTGATGTCAGGTTGACCGAAACGTAAAATAAATTAATTAAAAGGTTGAGGCTGAAAAGATTTAATTTATTATAATTCAATGAGTTTAAATTAGTAGAGATCTAAGGAAAATGTGAAGTTTCAGAATAAAAAAGGTAAATTCCTGACTTGGTTTTGATAATGTTTCGTCTTAGTTTTAGTAAAAATATATTTCTCTAGTTTATATATCCTACAAAACCAATCATGGCAATACATAATTATAGGGACCTTTTGATAAAATCTACAGAATTGATTCTTTTCTTCCAAATACAGTAAATTTTAATCAGATTTTGTGTTTGTGTGTGAAACGGCGGTAGCTACGAAAAAAGTTATAGATTTTAACTTACTAAGACATTATGCTCTCAAGTTTTACTTTCTCACTTCGTTGGCTCGAGTTCTGTATATGTTTTCTCTGCTTATGTTGTCCTAATAAATACGCCTGAAATTGGAGTTTTGGCTTCTGCTTTAAATTTTAGTCTAGAATTTAGAAAGGAACAAACATCTTCCAAGTCAGTTTGTCGATATGTATTCGAACTTCGTGACGTAAAAATGTGTTACTTTGCTCCAGATTTTGTATTTTTATCTTATTTTTAAGCCACCTATAGGGTGATAAGAAAAGTTTGGATTTTATTTATATATGTAAGAAAAAACCTCTAGTTCACAATGTTTTATAGATTACGTTTTACACCCCTTTCAAAATTAATTTTAACTCCAGAATATCAATCTCATTTATTAAAATTGTTTTGAAATTAGCATTTTATTCCAAAGAACTTTAAAAAATAGAACTTTAAAATCTTTTTTCAGGAGATTCTTCGTTTGATGAATATTTTTTTTTGAAATCTGTTATTTGGGGAGTTGTCATGTAATTTTTCTAACACCAATGTTTCTAAAAATTTTATCTAATCATTATCTATGTATTTTATTTTTCGATTATTAGAAATAGAGGAAAGAATACTTTTTTTCTTATTAATGATCTAATAAATATTAAATATCAATAAAGAAATGAGAACTGCGTTGGTCCTGGTAGTACAAATTGCATGTAGTGTTTATTATACAAGAGAAGCACAGACCGGCCAGCCCGCTGTCTCCTAATAAACGAGATTAGTCAGTTTTTTCCAGGCTGTCGGTTCACACTTTCCCCGAGATTTTCCTTGGCTATTATCGCGGAGGTTGCCATATATAGTTATTGTTTAGTCAGCGTGGGGCATGCTTTCCCTCCTAGAGCTGTCGCGGAGACGTGTCCTACAAAAGCCTTCTTTTGGCTCACCGTGGCGAAGAAAAGGCCGACAAAAAACCGCTCCCGTTTTCACCGAAATTTCCGACTCACGCTTCCTATATTAAATCCAATTTCCGTGCTATTTATTCTTCTTAGTTACTTTATTATAAAATAGCATTTAGCTGTTAGCATTGTTCTTTTTCTTTTGTTGTTTCATTTTTATCGAAAATGAGCGTTTCAAATCTTAAAAAATTAGATTTTAGGTAACATTAAATAAAATTTATAATTTGCGATATAAATTCATGCTAAATAAATTGTTAGTAAATAACGTATACGTCATTCTTTCAACCACTAGAAAAAGCGACAATTCAGTTTCTGAGTACAGTACAGTGGAACTTTTATTTTTCTGTGGCAAAATTACTCACTTCATTTAACATTTTGATTTCTTTGCAATTATTTCAAAATCTACACTTTCTATTAGCCTATCTCCTGCTCATCATAATATTAATTTGTTTGGTTTTACAGTTTGTATTGTGTAAATTTTAATAGTTTATTTTTCTTTCATTTACAGGTCAGTGCTAGATTTTGCTCAAAAACTCCATTTTTTGTTTCTATGCTCGTAAGTACTTCACTACATCATTCTTTTCTACATATGTACAATTCCATTTATTTTTATGTTGTTGACATTATTTCAAAACCTAATACGCAAATAATTCTGCCATAATTACAATATATAAAAACATACTCACTCACATCATATATTTTTACGTATGTAATTCTAAATAAATTAGACAATTAGACGATTGCTAAAACAATAATATTATAAATCAAAGGTTACATAGCTACGATAGAAGTAGTAAGTAAAATGTATCAAAGTAGAAACACTATTCTACTTACCTAAAACAATAGAATGGAATAAAAGTCCCTTTCCACAGTTTTAATGAGTCTAACAGTATACTATTATAAGTTATTATTATAAAAAAATAGCAAATCATTTGAAAACAACAAACAAACATTCCTTATAAACTTCTTATGATTTTTCAATATAATAA
>NW_027107855.1:108578-124480 GCF_000696795.3 Halyomorpha halys | reverse complement strand
ATGAAAATTTTCTTCGAAATATGTAATAGAGTGTTTCTCCTTGGAATTTATAACATTCCTGTGCCTGTACTGTTTTTTCATGAACTTTCTAACGCTTTGTACGAATAATTACTGGGTTAAAAGTGATAAAGGTTTTTTTTGGATTGTGAACATACATTAGAAGGCAGAACAGTAACGTTCACTACCTTTTCCCGCCTAATTACATCGCACATCCTACGCTGCTGGTACTTTTAGTATTTTTTTCTTTTTTTGTTTCAAAGGTCAAAAGTAATAGACTACTGGCATGCACACGTAGACAGATTTCACCTCGACTTAAAGATATAGAGAGCGCCATTCCAATGACTAAAATATAGGAAGAGTGCCGCCTGGTTTGGAATGATAGCTGTGGGTGGTGACTTCTCGGTAGGGGATTTCGCCGCGAGAATGACATCTCAACACGCAATCTATTTATTGGGGAAGAACACGCAGAATAATATTAGTCTTCCTTATCACCACCATAAAAAATATCGATAAGTTTTTACTGTTCCCTATATAATTTTTTTAATACGCTTTAGGTAACATTTTTTATTAATATCGCTGTTTCGACTTTTATAAACGGTATAAAATAAAATCTGTTTATATTTTTTATTCAAATTAATTTTCTGTTAATAATTTACCTCGCGGTTAAATAGCAGTAAAGATATTGTGGTTCCTTAATGCGATAAAAGCGGTGTGAAAGAAAAATATCATAGTAAAGTTTTCACGTTTATTTATTGCAATAATTTAACTTTAAACAATAGGGGTGGGAATTTAGATTATCAGTTTATTATTAAGTTTAACTTGTGTCACGAACAATATTTTCAAAATTATTTTTAATAGTACTCAAAATCTTTAATTTAATATATACCGTCACTAAAAAGAGATACTCAAATGTTTTCAAAATCAACGGATTCTCCTGAATCTCAGACGAGGTCTCTCATTCTTATAGCAGTTAAATTTAATTCTTTTCACTGTAGAAAAAAATAATGATTTCAGCCGAAACAAAAGATAACTAATTTTCAAAATAAAATATTTTGTAGTAAGAAAATAATTTGCTATAGTAATTTCATATACTTTGGAAAATGAATTTTTAAGAATATTCATATTGCTAAAAATAAATTTATAAAAGATAAGGGGGAAAAAATTGTTATTTTTATCATTTATTAATAATAATTTTTATAATTTATTATCTAATTCTCACTTGTTTCGGTTGACAAAAGTTGAAAAAACATTTGAATTAATTTTTAAAATTTAAATAAAATGTCACTATTTAAAGAGACACAACCTTCCAAAGCAGCACAGAAAGGCTACTTTCGGGTTGACGGGAAATTCTGCTAACAAAAAAAAAAAAATTAGCTAAACCTAAAAAGGAAGTTTTACAGCCTGAAACTAGCAGTCAGGCCACTGCAGCCACGAAACCTGAAATGACCACACCTACCATCTTAACCTGAAATAATTCCAATATTGTAAAAAATCCACCTAACAAAACTCCAGGAATTTCTGATCCTGAACTACCTCCTACCTTTGCCAATAAGATTGGAAATTTCATTTCGTTCGGTCAAGAAACTTCCAACATGATCGGTAAACCAAAATTTAAATGTTTCTCATAAACATGAAGACATCAAGACCAACACAACCACTAAAGAACATTATAAAAATCTTGTCAATTATTTGACCCAAAAAAACTACAATTTTCATTACTACCAATTAAAACAAGAGATGGCATACAGAGTGGTTTCAAGGGGTCTTCACTCAACTATTCTCACTGACGCTATCAAATCATACCTAGAGGAAATTGGCCACAATATAAGAAATATATCGTGCGTTCTTCACCCGACTGCCCGAATAATTACCGATAAACACATTGACATAGCCCTACTGACTGATACTCAATTCACACAAAGGACACACTTTTGCATACGTGACTACACCACTTATAGGTCAGACCACTCAGAAAACACTTCCGATGCTGGTTCTTGCATCCTTATCCCATTCCCTTATTACTTCCAATCCATCTGATGCTATTCAATCAACCTCAGTTATCATTCCAACTCGCCCTTTCCATGTTATTTTTTCAGGTGTATACTGTCCTCCTGCTAATAACCTTTCTTATAACCTCCTTGATTCCTTATTCCGAACCCTCGGACCGCGCTTCATGGCTGGAGGAGACCATAATGCTAAGCACCAACGATGGGGATGCCGCACATCCAACTCCCGTGGTAACATCCTTTCCCGTGTTTCCACCTCCAATACCTATTCCATTCTCTCTCCAAAAAATCCGACTTATTGGCCTACATCCCTCAAAAAGCGCCTTCATATCCTTGACATATTTATCACCTCCCAGATTTCTTCCTCTCAAGCTAATGTTGAATCCCTGGACGACCTTTCATCAAATCATAGTCCAGTTTTTTACATTCAAGCTTTGTACCAAAGCCCTCCGCTCCTTCATTGATAACAGAAAGAGTTGACTGAGACAAATTCAAAAATGTCCTGAAAACTAAACTGGACTTAAACATTCGACAAAATAAGACATTGAAAAATTCACATCATCAATAAGAACTAGTGTAAGTAACAACACATGGGCTAATAGAATCAATAACAATAAACAAAATTACTTGCCACAGCATATTCGTATCTTATTAAGAGAAAAACGCAAAGAATTGGCATATGACCAGATATCCAACTGAGAAAACGTTTTACAACAAATTGACTAACAAACTAAAAATAGAAATCAGGAAATACAAAATTCAAAATTTAATTAACTAAACTGAAAATCATACAAACTACACCTTTCTAAAACCTTTATTCCACATCATGATATACTTAACCCAATTCACCTTGAATGTAAGCAAAACTAAATATTCCGCTCTAAAGGATCCTCCCTACTAAAGCATTTCATCCTTCAGAGATATCTAGTATCATTTAAACATTACCTACCCGCAAAGCTCCTGGACACAACCTAATAGCATTCCAAATCCTAAAACTTCTTTTTCGGAACGCCATCCTACTCCCTACCTACATATATAACGCCATACTCTGTCCAACACATTTTCCCCCCCTGACCCATGGAAATTATCAATAGTTAAAATGATACCCAAACCCTTAAAGCCGCCACAATACCCATCCTCCAACCATCTTATCTCTCTATACCAATCATGGGCAAAATCCTCGAAAAACCCATTTTAAAACGCCTATACCCTATCCTAGATTCCAATCATATAATCTCTGATCGCCAGTTTTGATTCCGAACATCCCACTCCACTATCCAGCAATGTCATCGTGTGGTGGACGTTGTCTCGTCTTCTCGGAATGTATTGCATGGGAGTCTTTTTCGATGTAGAACCGGCTTTTGATCGAGTCTGGCGCCCGGAACTGCTTTACTAACTCCGTAGATTCCTACCTTCTACATACTTTCCCATCATCCATTCCTTTCTGATCGATACATTATTCCAAGTAAACACTATTCATCCCTCTTTTCTCAGTCCGCTGGTGTTCCTCAAATGCTCGGTCCCATTCCCTACAGCGTTTATACAGCTGACATCCCAACCAATCCTTACACTCCTCACTACGTATTCTGATGACACATGTGTGCTCGCTGTTAATAATAACCCTTTGATTGCATCCCATACTCTCCAATGTCATATCACAGCCTTCGACGAATGTTGTCGTATATGGAGGATTAAAATAAATCACAACATATTCTATCAAATCACCTGTATATCTTCGTCGTAAACCTACCGACTGCCCTACAATCTCCTTTTATGATGTTGATTATACTCCAGTCGAATAGTTCCACTACCTTGGACTACATCTAGACAAACGACTAACCTGGAATCCTCACATAAAGACAAGAAACTGCACGTCGATTTCGACAATTGCAGCACTTACTGGACAAACGGTCTAAACTTCCAATTCATTACAAAAGACTGATCTACATGACTGTAATAAAGCCAATCTGGACATTCGGAGTTGACTTGGGGCTCCATTAAACCTTCATTCCTATCGTATTTGTATCGTATCGAATTCCTATCGTATCCAATCCTTACAATCCAAAATCCTTCGTAAAATCCTCAATGCTCCTTTTAATGCTCCACTTCGTCACAAATAAAATGATCCATAAAGGCCTTAATGTTCTATGTAAACGATCTAGCCCGAACCAGATATCATTACTTCCATTAGAAACTCCCTAACCACCCAAACCCACTAGTTTCTAACCTTGCTTCCTCTTCTATTCCTGACAATCCTCCGAGGCGCCTGAAAAAATGATGGCGACAAGACCTGCTTATGTAAAATGTCATTAGAGTGCTACCAATGGGTTATTTCTCAACACGCCTGTAACACTCCATTTTAACTGAGATCAAATTTGCCAAATGTATTATAATGTGCAATTGTAAATAGCAATAAATTAATTTAAAAAAAATAAAATGTCTCAATATATATTCAGTTTAATGCAAATTAATGACCAAAATCGTTATGGTTTTGTATACAATCCCGTTTGCACATTTCGCTTAAATTTATTACATTAGGCTACTTGTTTAGCAGTCAGTTGTATATCACATTTTCTTAAGCTCAAAATATATCATTATTATTGTAATTTACAATTCTGTTATTTATTTGGAGGAAATAAGATTTATCTTTGAATGAGATTCAATTCTTGAGGAAATAAGATTTATCTATTATTGTTGTTTAAAACCAGTTAATTAATACTGTTCTCTCTTTTGTAAATAATTGTACATACTAATAATTGAAGGAGTTATGTTACAAATAATAAATTTTAAGAAAACAAGGTTAACTTTTTTTTTGGAGCAGCTTATGTTTTGAAGTGTACTTAGTCTAGGTACATTAGGTAGTCTAGGTATCAGGTGGTCTACGTATATCACTTCTTAATTGGATTTGGAGATTAGAGTACCTAACACTGGCTAGATAGGCACTACCCCCTCCATCCACATTAAATTCAAAAACTGTTACATTGCTTCTTCATCCACTTACCTCTTCAATTGTTATTATAGTAAAATAAATAATTTTTTTTTTAACATTCTATAGAACACAATGACACACAATATGGAACAAGCGATTTCTTTGATGTGATAAAATTCTTGAATGTCAGTAAATGAATTTGCTTCTTCCTCTTAAATTTTTAAACTAATATTAACATTTTTTTAGAATAACCATTTAAATAAATATTTAATATACTAATGAGTTTCAATTAATTTTTTTTTATAACCAATGAGGTCCTTTATGGAATGAAATTACTGACAATCATTGATGTTCCTCCAAAAATACAATATGCTAGAATGTGATTTCATGGAAATCATAAGTTAGTTCACTTATTCAAATATTAGTTTTATTTTTTATTTTATTTTCTAGCTTGATTAGTCAATATCACAAATGACACAATTTTATCGCGATGGAATCCATTCTTTATTAACAAAATGTAATATTATATTGTACTACGTGTATTCGTGAAGATGAAAGGAAGTCTATTTTATGTAAGCTCCACCCATCTGTCAAAATATTTATGTTCGTTGAGTGGATTTTCGTGGATTGGGATATCCGAAAATTATGAGGGTTATAACTCTTATCAGGGTAATAAATAGAGGGGGATGTTAGACGAATGAGAGTTTGATGGGGCCAAAGGAGGCAGAGCGTTTTCTACCCAACCCCCTTTATTATCAGTCCACATGAAACCATCTATATCAAACATCTTGAATTATTAATGCAATTTACTCAAAGGAAACTCAGAAAGGTGTTTTGAAATGGGTTGTTTATCTAACTACCGGCTTAGTGAGACAAAGTTTATTTTCACAATTCAACAAAAGTGCATACTCCATACGAGATGACTGGAGGATTATTTATTCCAAATTTAAATTGTATTACAAATTGAGAACAATTACATATATGACTATAGTGAAATGTATATAAATAAGTGTTTATTTAAGTATCGATGGTAAGACTTAACCAGCAATTATATTATTTTGGTGTCTAATACTAATTTGGATCAGGGGTAGTTCTAATCAATCTATAAGTTACCATCCTATTCTATAACCATGGTTTGAGGGTCAATTTTTCATTATGTGTGATAGCAAAGAAATAAAAGTTGACTCCTCCTTACCCTTGAGCTCAAACATGCGCTGCAGCAGTTACGAGGTTATACGCCTTAACTCTCTCAACTGCAGACAACTACTTTTTAGTCTATGTTAGTGCTTTTTTTTAATTCTAATGAAAATTGTATGGTTTTTATTTTTTCTTTACATCTCCTATGTAATATCTTATGGTTTTGTTCTTGCCAACATCTCTCTTCTACCCCAGCTCAGTTTGAGGCACCTTTCGACTCAGCTTGATGATCTACAAAATCCAATTCTGTTCTTACTGTTTCTTTCTTTTCCACTTCAGACCTTGCCTTCCTAAGAGTTACTCTCTTAGGATTTTATCCGTACAGTTGTTTTCCCTTACTGTTCTCATAAACTTGTTTTACCTAAATTGAATACTATTAGATTTTCCCTTGCTTAGAGGTTGAATTAAAGTTTTCTATAAAATATTTGAAATAAAACCACATTTTCAGCAAAGTGTAATGCCGTAAACTTGCTGTAGGCATGAAATATATTTGAAACGGTTCCATGTTAAGTTAGGACTTGATGAGTGAGAAGCCTAAGATAATTTTGAAAATAAGTGGGCATGGAAGAATGGTGATAGATTCTGACTCTATTTCTCAATCTATTGTATAGGCCTAGAATAGCACGATTAAGGTTTCCTTCTACGCTCATTTTATCTAACACCTGATCTATATTTGATATCTTAACTTCACAGAATTCATTGGACTAGTCGTTGAAACAAGCTTAATCTTTCCTCTTCTTTTCCATTTCCTTCTCTTCGGTTGATTCAACTTAAAACAATATATTGAATCGTTCAATAGTGATTCGGTGGTTATTTTAAAATGTTTTGCCAGGAATTTAGTATTACATAGTATAGCATTTTGATATATTAAGGTTTTCTTAATGCTCTGATATAGCCATCTCTATCGTTTCTGCATTCTTCGTTATCCACTTTCTTGTTAATGAGAACTATTACCGATGTTTAGAAGTCCATTCCTTCTTTTTGCACTTGCACTTCAAGTACAATAGTTACCTTTTACTTTGAGGTGTTTTATTATCTCCGAGGTTATTATTTTGGAAGCTTGTGCTAGTATCCTGTGCTAGTAACTACTAAAAAAAGGTCCTTTTAGTATTTTCTACTGTTTGTACGACTTTCTAAAATCATAAATTATTTGAATACGAAAAATATTGGCAATTGTCAATTTTTTGCATAAATACTTCTATTACCATAAATCAGGTTGTTTATGCGGTAAAAACCCATTTCGAGACGTCAGAATTTAATAAATTTAACCGAAATATACATCAATTTACACATTTCAGTATTCCGCATGATGTTTTGTTCTACCAACAAGTTAATTTTTATTGATACCTTTTCTCATTGACTTTATTGCTGTTGAATTATTCACAGTTTCATTTTTTCCTTTATTATTTGAATGAATGCTCAGCGTATAAATGAAATATTGATGAGATAAGGAAATATTTATGAGTTATGAAATATTAATGACTAATAAGAATGGTTCAAACACCCAACATAGTCGGTATTTGTGTACAGGCTCCATTATTCATAGCGTCTTACCCCAGTTAATTCCTATTACATTAACTCTGGAAATTGATCTCTATTTTATATAACATTTATATTTGCATCGATATATAAATTATATCAAATATAATTTATTGGATTTTATTTGTAAATTAGATTATAAAATCAATTTTTTTCTTTTCATATTTTACTTTAATGTTACTACGATATACCTTAAATTTTGACGTGTTGTTAAAAAATGTCCAATCAACAAAAAGGGTGGTCACTGTTTTGACTCGGAGCCAAAGGCTTTGCCTTTCATATGTATGGGGATGTAAATTTATAGGAGCTATGTTCCACATTTTGTATTTTTTTTTTTACTTCCCTTTTATGAAATATTAAAAGTTTTCTCTTTTATCATTTTTTTTACCTCTCTTTTTATTAATATAATTCCATTATTATCTGAATAATAATAAATGACATTGAATGAAGAGAGCACGATGCAGTAGTACATGGTCATATTAATTACTATAATATCACTTCACTTTGCTATGTATCGAGTTTTGGACATCCGGGATAATATTAAGATGTTTCGTCATCTGCTCCTGATCAGGGTATCCTTCTGGGAAGCTTTTAGCATCCTCGGATGTGGAAACATCTGTATTAAGTTTGTCACATTACCAGAGGCCCCTGAGGATATTAGATTGACAAACCTTTAAGTATCGAAGCAGAAAATAGGTTAGGACGAGGGACCAGAATCAAATTAACCAGGCAGATCTTTTCTGGAGAAGCAAAATTTTTTTTGTTATACATCCTCGGCCCTGAGGAGGGGGACGCCTGCCTCGGGTGTCTTCGGACATTACGACCAATGAGATAAGAGATTTCAAAATAAAGTAACGCCCTAAAAGGAGTAGTGGGAGAAAAAGAGTAGGGTAACAAGGGCAGAAAAAGGACTTCACTTCAGGACCAGACAAGAGAAGAAGAGGACACTCTGCAGAAAGGGCTAGACGGAGGAGGGTCTCGTCAGCAGACAGGGTGAGGAGGATGCGCTTCGACCATACGAAGGCTAGGAGGCCTGTACATCCCTGATGAAACAGAAGACACCCACGGCACTACATCCCACGGCATCAGCAGCTATAAGTATAAATTAACTAATAAGCAATCATGTAATAATTTATATTTTATGGCAACCTTTATCTGAATCATTTGAATCCATAACCAATTGTAAATAAATGCTTAGTTTCTTTATGTAATTTCTATATTATTATATAACCCAATATATCACTCTTTATTAAACTATATAATTAATGGTAAGAACAATTTATGAATATAAGGGTATTTGATTGGTAAACTGGTAAACACACAAACAGCCTTTGGAAAGGAATCCAATTATAATAATATTTTTTTAGGACTCAATTTATAATCAATTAATTAATTTATTTTTGGATAATTGCCTTCAGCGATTATCCTGGCATCCCAAGTAAATCTGCTACTAGAACATAGCAACTTCACTAAATAATAAATTAATAAAGTAATGATAGTAAAATTGCCTAGTATTTATCTTATTCCAAAATAGTTTTTTTAACTACCCATTAGAATTCCTAGCAATATTTCTATGAAAATTACTTATAAGTTTTTTTTGTTATTTACAGTTATATTTACAACACAACTAACAAATATGCAGATATGCAGATACAGATAATTATTGCTTGAAAAAGTAATTCCAAAATAGTATTCCCAAAGGTGAAATGGAAACCATTACTAGATCTTCTCAACTCCATTGTATTTCATACACCATCTCCATATATCAATCGGCTTGAAAAATTTCTAGGAATAAATGAATTTTTACTAAGAAAATGACTTTTTACTTTAATATGTTACAGTACCTTTTACGTTGTTACTACTTCCAACTTCGTCTAATTTTAATACTGAGTTAAGGACTAAATTAACTTTATTTTATCTGGTTCTAATATATCTTGCCCAAGTGAAGAGGGATGCAGGAGGTCATGGGAAGATATTGAAGTAAGGCAGAATGAAGTTTAGACTCTCAAATAAGCTACTAAATTATAGACGGATTATAAATAATCTAATAAACAGGGAACTTTCTAAACGTATTAGCTTCTAAGACAGTGTGTGACGGCTTTTCATTTTCTGTGTTATCTAAGGTGTTAAACATTGAATAACATTATTTTTCTGAACATATTATTACTATTTAACCATTATTATTTATATTATTTGTTAATTATTACGTGCATATAGCTTTGATTTTTTTATATAATCCATTTATATCCTATGCTATTTGTAAAAAATAAAACCTATCTGATTAATTTGTTAATTAATTAGTTCCAATCCAATTAATTGTTATTACATGGAGCATATAATTATGTGCTCCAAGTAATAACAATTACAAATTATAATTAATAATAAAATAATAATAATTAACCCACAAAATCCATTCCGTTTCTGGAAATGGTAATGAAATGGAGTATAAAAAAGCAGCTCATCCATTAAAAGTCTGGCGACTATTGCTATATTGAGTATTTTTAATTATATTTACTCTATTGTAACAAGCATAAAAGAATTAATGATTAAACGTAAATTTAATAATTTTAGCCATTAGTAATTATATGGTTCAAGAGGCTTTTAAGGTTTTATTATTCCTTTATAATCTAACCCTGTGCAAGAAGAGTAATTTAGAAGGTGGTACTTAAAGGTAGTGGTCTAGAAAACGTATGTTATTCAACATACAATATTTACAAATTCATTTTTATTAAATTTTGACAATTTTATTCAATTTCTAGTAAAATTCTGCTCCTAATTCAAAATATTCCAAGTCAATTTATTAAAGAATCCTGAAAAACTATTAAATAAGCACGAAACCGGTTGTGTGATATCAAAACATGTATTTAAATCTTTGCTAAGGGATTTCCCAAAAAATTGAAAAAAAGATTAGGAACTTTTAGGTATTATAATGATGTTATATTTATTTTTGACCTATGTACTTTAAATATGCAATAATATTGTTATATTATATAGGGGTTAAAAGTAATCCTATTTCAAAAAGAAAAAGAGAAACAGATTAACTTTTCTAATTATTTTTTTACAAAAATAAAAAATAGCACAGACCGAAAAATCGAAGCGGGTAGAACTATATTTTGAACATTCGAATAAATTAATAAATAGGTTTATATCTATAGAAAAAAAAGTACAGATATAGAAAGAGATATAGAAAAAAAGTAAATATTGTGATGGATAAAGAAATAAGTTATATGTTCGTAATAGATAAGTATATACAAAATAAATAAAATATTATGACGAAAATAAATTTATGCATTTAATTATTTATTAAATAATAAGGTATTATAGTCGAGTTGAGATATTTTAGCAAAGATTGGGTTTCCTACAATCGGTATCGGAACCAAATCTACTGTTCATTGTTGACAAACTGCATTATCAACAATTAACTAATTAATTTTTAAATAAATTATCAATGGTTAACTAATCATTGTGGTTGATACTTTTTTTTCAGTTTCGAAGCTTTAATTGTAAAAAAAAAAATCAGAAAATTTCAATTGATAATTTTTATCTCCAAACCGACGGTATTGACAAACAATATATATTCTTATTATAACTCAGAAAAGTTTTAGACATGTTTGTTGTAAAATTTCAATTAAAAATATACATAATTTTTTTAAAATTTATATATTTATATTCATAAAGCTATTGCCTTTTTCCATTTTAACTAAAATTGGATGGATCAGTTTGCATTCTTGGTTCTTGGTAAGTCATAATTAAAAATCCTTTTGCTATTAATTAAATTTCTCGGCCCCTGTTTGAGTACATGCTTCACTAAGCCGGGAAAGCATGTAAGACCGACCGACTCCCCAACTTTAATTTATTTACGATGACGGATTAATTTAATCTCTTCCTTTATTTGTCCGTCGTTTCAAAGAGGTCCATCGACCCAACGAGATAAAGCAATTGATGTTCATTTGCCAAGTGAAAAGTCTGTATTAAACTTGTCAAGGGAAATCTATTGTTTCTCTATTGATTCGCTAAGAAAGAGTCGGTGGAAATGGCAGACTGTCATGGAACAATGGTTTGAGGACGTCTTTACAGCTTTTGTTCGATAACTACCCACTGCTACTGGCGTCAAAGAGTTAAAGACAAAAAAAAAACTTTCGAAAATGAGACAATTTAAAATTTTTTAAGATATAAATATAAAGAAAATGAATGGTTCTGAAATCAGGCTTCTGTTACTTAACAAGAGTAAAGGATTTTTATATGGTTTTAAGAACAGAAACTACCTTATAAAAGAAAAATAAGTTTAAAATTTTTAAAAGTAACGTGCTTAGGATATTTATTTCCCCAAGAAGATTTACACATTTAAAAGTAAATAAATAAAAAAAATGCCTGAATAAAAATATTACTGTATGTGAATCATTTTACGACTTGAATGAATTTTCGAAAAAAAAATAACAGTTCACGTTTCTAAAGTACTGTATTTATTTAGTACTTCAGTAGTACATCAAAAACAATTTGAAGTAAGTTTTTTAATGATTTTAAGTCTTTTTTTTTTAATGGTGGAATTTGAATATTACTATTGCTATTATATGAAATTAGTAATAGCTTTAATAAAACAAACTTTGAACCAATACATTATTTAAAATTTGTAAAAGTGACTTGGCTTAGAGGATTTTAACTTTTCGTCTCAGAAAATGTCACTTTTAAAACAAATAAAATAAAAAAAAAAAGCTAGACTAGACTTACAATTTTTCTATATGTGTATTATTTGTCCGTTCAAATCTTTTCAACAAATCGTATAAAATATTTGTTCAGTTATGTAAATTACAATATAAACTTTTTAGGAACTTATGAAATCAATTTCTATTACCATTATTATACAGGGAGTTTCAAAAACATCCAAATTTACTTCTCTTCCTCTCGATTAGATAATCTAATTAAATTCACTTCTTATTAAATATTAAAATAAAATACATTGTTTATCGTTATTTAATTAAGCGTTATTTATTTAGCTCCTCAATGGTATACCAAAAAAAATCAGGTATATCACATTTTTTCTTTTATTATTTTTGCTACAATTATAACTAATTTTAAGAGTTCTGTTTTTTTAGTTTTTTCATATGGATGAAGATTTATGTGAATTATTTGTAATTCTGTCTTTGTTTATTCCATTGAATCATTAAACATTGTTTAAGTAATTTACCTTAAGAGATTGTTATCTACTTAAAGTACTAGAGCAAAGTTTACATAAAAAAAAATAAAAATATATAAAAATAAATTAGACATTCTGTATTGTTTTTCAAAAATGTAGGCTTTAAAATTTTAAAATTATTTCTTTATAAATTTTTCATGATCCCAACAACATTTCTTTTTGAATTGTGTCCAAAAGTTCTTTAATTATTTGTTCTTTTACTGTGAATGATAAACTGAATTTTGAAATCCAATTATTGAAAACTTCTGGTTCTCATGCTTTCTCAAATTTTTTACTATTACCTAAAAATTTATTTGGAAAATTATATTTTGAAATTAGTAACTATTTAAAAACAATGCCACGTTACTATTACATCCAACTTTCAATTCAATTGATCAATATTCAATATTCAACAATTAATATTCATTGATCTCTGACATAACTGCTACTGCATTTGGTTATGCATGATGGAACCATTTAAGTCTCTGATTTATGTTGTTCAAACAATGGGGGACAATTACTTGGTATTGTTTCGCGAGGAAGGAATCTAATAACGAGCATGGTTTTGACCACGTTATCTATTAATTTTTAATAAAATGTTCAAAAGAAAACAACCTATTCTTGGAAATATCTAGACTTATGTGGTTTTAAAAATAACTGACTCAGTTATATCAAGATTTCATATTATTATGTATGAACATTTAATTTAAAGGGTTAAATATCACAGTTTTAAGTTAATGATAAAAAAACAAGTGAATTATTAGAATAGTCTTTTAGCACTTGAGAGCACTATTTTTGATTATTATTCAAGTAAATAATTGAATAGAAAATTAATCATTTCAAACGTTTATTTGAAGAAGGGTAATAATTACTTTCAAACTAAGGTTAGAAGAAAATTTATTTTCTGTTAGCTAATATTTTTTATAATCTAATAAAATAATTAATTATTTATTTATATAATTTCCTAAGAATACTAAGAAATTCTATTTGGATTGTAAATAATTGCTTTTATAAATAATTTTTACTTATATAATTAATAATTATTTGCATAAATCAACAAATCTTATTTGGAAAGCAGGTTATTGCATCGCTTAACGTTGGCTTTTATCCATTTTTTTTTCTGATCCTTCTACCTTTTTTAAATTTGTAAACATCAGGCTTGAGTTTAGAAGCCTGGTAATAGGTGACTAAGAATAGAAGCTAGGTGGTGTGGAGCAGATGCCTTCAGTTCAATATCCCTTGATCTAAATAAACAGTCTGTACCCTGCTAGACACAGGACGGACTTAAATATTTGTTCCACTGGCGGTCGGAGAGCGGGGCATAAAGAGAAGTACTCGCTATGGGAGTGAATGTAAAGCTGAAACTAGTAAACAGCCAGTAGGGATAAAAACTTTCCGTTTAAAAGTGTCCTACTGCCCTAGGGAACAATTGCCTATTTTGTTTAAACATTTAGAAACCTTACTCTCCACTATCACCCGGCTGTTGTATGTGTACGATTCGTATGTAGAAAAACAATTTTTTTTTTTTTATCTAATATTAAAATTTATAATTAAATTTTGTTTCACAATCAAATATTTATATACAATAACAATGACAGTCTAGCGACGAAAAATATTGGCATACATAAAACGAATAATAAGATAATTATTTATATTCAAAATATTATTAATTTATTTTAAATCTCTTCTACTAAACATAAGAGATTTAGCTCAGAATAAAAGGCATATTTTAGAGAATCAAACTTTCTGTAAATATCAAATTCTACAAATGTTTCTGAAATGTTGCTGTTTCTTCTTATTTTTATTTATTTTGTTTTTAGATCTACACCTATATATCGTTTTATATTAAATATATTATTTATTTATTATTATCAACTTCCTTTTGTATTATAGTTAATAGTTTGACCACTGTCTATAGCATTTTACCTTTAAGAAATATTGTAATACAGAAGTAATATTTTTTTAATATTATATTTTATACAATGGGATAAAATTGTTTACTCCGGGTTTTAATTATCTAAGTTTTATTACTTGACTTATATACTGTATTTTTTCAGAACTATTTTTAAGCACTAAACCAATAATTATGATGACCCGTGGTTTCAAATTTTTATGATTATTTTTTATAACCATATTTACTAATCTTGTTAAAACTTATGTTTTTGTCTGAAATAATTTTTCAGATATGAATTTCTTAATTTCATAACTTAAGAAATTTTCATCATATCACCAAAATTTGTTCACAAAAATGAAAACAAAAAACAATCGGATAAGCAAATAATTATTTTGGAATGAGTCTTCCAAAAGATTATGTCATGGTAACCTAAAACATGGAACATTTGGAAAAATAAACGTAAAGTATTAAACAAAGATATGAAACAAAAAATATTATGACCGGGTGACTACTACTGGAAGTATTTTTGACATTACTCGAAACAGCTAATAAATTACAAACACATATATGGTCTTAACATCAGTAATGATAAAATAGTTTTTGGTTTATGGAAATGAAATGAAGTACATACTGAAATATATTTACTTAGTACATAAAACTACTTAATTTATGAACATACATTAGGGCATATTACGTGCCCAATGTCAATATATCCAATATATCCAATATGTATTACTGGATATAATTTCATAGTGATACGTGGTTAACAAAACTGGGTTCATTTCTAATGTAATGTCGAGCGTGGTATCATTTAGTAAGGGTTCATATTGTGTGGTACTGGCCCACCAAAAGACAAGGACGCACAAGAGTCCACTCAAGAGCGAACGTGAGGAGGGCGCCCCAATAAATCTCTTGATGTGAAATAATTTTGACAGTTTCGTACACCCTGACAGATTGCAACGCGTATGAAGTTGACTAGAATGAAGTTGGACAACGTATCGAAAATTGATGGTAGCAAAAAAAAAAAAAAAAAAAAATATATATATAATTATATGAAAATGTCATTTTTAAAAAAAAAAAAAAAAAAAAAAAACTTTTTTTTTATAAAAAAAAATTTTTATTTAAAATTAAACTTCCAACAACACTAGAAAACCAAAGAGCACA
>NW_027107855.1:105502-107878 GCF_000696795.3 Halyomorpha halys | reverse complement strand
TATATATATATATATATATATACATAAATGCATATTTTTACTATTAAACCAGAAATACGTCTATATACATAAAAAAGGACGCAGTGGCCGTTCAGGTTGGGGCTTTGGTCCCAGCGCGCCCGTTTCGTAACGCTGTGGGTTCGATTCCCACCAAGGGCAATTACTATGTATTTCTTAGTGGTTTCGAGAATTGAATCTTGACGCTTCCACCTTGGTTATTGTAGTGTAGGAGTTAACCTCTTTGGTAAAATGTGACTGAGTCATATAAGAGTGAACATGTGTCAATGATTAATGTTGTTACAAAACATTATACTCTGTTGATACAATGAGCGATAATATTTATTGTTAAACATTATTGTTATGTTAGTACCCGACGGAAACTCTAAGGTAGCCTTCAGGAATTGGTAAAAAGGACCACTAGGCCCACTTGCCGGACTTGTCCCCCCCCCACCAGTTACCAATACTAATACCGAAGTCTATATCATATCTACCTAAGTTGTTTTTAGTAAAAATAAAATATTGATTTAAACTAACCTAAAATTCCCGAAATAAATAAATAAAGCCGAAATAAATCATTAAATTTATTTCAAAACTTAAAACTTGAATTATACAAAGAAAGACAAGCCATCTGAAACGCTTTTCCCAATTAAAGCCCAGTTTGGCTCTTGGGGAAGTACCATTTGGTGGAGTCTTCCCCAGAGTTTCAGTTGTTTTCACTCGGAAGTCGATAGTTAGCGGAAAAGTTCTGAGACTTCTCTTCTTCAATTCAGTCTTCTTCAAATTTTTACTTTTTACTTTCTTGGATTGCCAGGACTTGAAATGCTTCAATGTTCCCTAGTTCAATTTTAATTCTCCATTTGAAATTTTAATAAAGTTATACTGTTTATACAACCACTTCAACTTTCCTTATAATAAACTTCATTACTTTTAGAAGTTAAGTTTGTTTTCAAGAAATTTCATTCAGTGCTGAAATGATTTCATTTTATTGTATAGGTAGGTACTTCTTTATTAAGTTCAATCCCCGTTTATTGAAAAAAACATTAAAAAAAAAAATTCCTTATTATATTATAAAGTATAAAAAAAAAATAAAAAAAGTTCAATATCTCTAACAACAAATCAAGGAATAGAACTTGAAAGAATAAAATATGTATTGGTAAATTGGTAGCATTATTTATTTTTTCAATTTTTTTAAAAATATAATATTTCAGATCATAGCAAATGACAATATGTTACTATAAATGTGGCGTTTATTATTATTCTTAGTCTTTTTAATTTAAAGATTATTTATTAACAACATTTAACAGCTCAATATGTTTTTAATGAAGTATATTATTGTTTATGGGTATGCATGTGTTCAAAATTTTCTACTCTCATACTATTTACTACAGGATATTTTTTTATAATTCATAAATCTGCACGCATGGTATGAATGAATACTGAATATTTTAGTGAACATTTTCGTATTAAACAGTACATCGGCTAATAAAGTTTTATTAGTTGTTTATTTATGAAATTATTATTCCTCATAATCAGCTTAAGATACGTGATACCATAGCTTACTTGATAAGTATGAACCATTTTTTTAAATTTAATTTTTCGAATAAATACACTCTTTACATCATTTTTTCATAAGTCTTATTGTCCTACTATATTGAAAGTGCAGTATTAATGAAGAAGGATTTAGACTAACTGCCAATGATTAAGAGTGCTTATTTCAACAACAAATTCAACACAGATGAAACTAAACAATCGTTAGGATTTTCAAGAAAAATTCAAGATATTATTGAAAACTGACAAAGTTCAGTCTATTACCAGATAAGGCACCATCATTGATGCATTATCTTCTCGTTATTTACAATTTGTACAGTAATTCATTATGATGGTTGGTAATATGATTAATTATAAGTTAATTTGTGTACTTATGTCATGAAAATTTAGAGTAGAATCAGAGGAAGTTTGAATCATAATGGAGACAGTCTGAACCCATCCCTACCGATCCAAGTAATCCATTAAACCACTCTAGGCTTCTTGTCTCAAGTGCTAATTATGTGTCGTTTGCAGCCGAGTGAATCAAAGCGTCACCTTTTAATGGCTCATCACTGTAGCGGCGTCGGCACGAATCCGGCCTCAGGGGTCGACTTTCATTTTTGTATTGGTCCCACGAAATAAAACTTGATCCCTCAATAAGGTTAAAACCACAGTGGGGATCACTTACTACCCTAGTAGTAATGTGTATATAGACCTACCCCGAATGTCAGAAATAACCAAGAAGGGGGTAAAGAAAAAAAGTGTACCAATTATTAATATGTAAAAAAATTAAAATTCATGTTAAATATTAAAAACTATTTAATAGCTTGAATTAAGCTATTTAATAAA
>NW_027107855.1:95363-103506 GCF_000696795.3 Halyomorpha halys | reverse complement strand
TTTAAGAACTATCGTAAAAAAATGAATGTAACAAAAAAAAAACAATATTTTCCTACCTCTTAAGAAAAATATCGTCAGCTTTTAAGGTAAGCTATGTATTAATGCAGGGGAAAAAAATTGCACTTTTGCCATTAAATTTTAAATTGTTTTTATTTTGGCAGGTTTCCTGATTTAGATTAAATTAGTGTTTATTTTTCATATTTAAACAAGAGTTCCCTATCACAATAATAGTATTACTTATAGGTAAAGTTATCTTAAGACCAATGGGTGTGCAAGGAGGTGATTTGGTCAGGTGATCAATCACGTTCGACAACCATGAATATATATATATATATTGAATATATTGTGAAAAATATTGTCCTTAGTTAGAATCTTTAATAATACTTATTTTGACATTTTTATTTGAATAAATTAATGGTTTAACAAAAAAACAAAAGCACCGGGCATAACTTAATTATTTTGAGCATTATTTGCACGTTTTTTCTGTTGAACATTCTCGAGTCTCTGCCAAACTGAAACTAGCTTGTTAGCGCAACTCAATCATCTAAATAGTGAAAGTGATAGTTTAAACCCTCTGTGCTTACTCTGGATCGGACACAAGTTGTTCCAAAACAGGAGATAGGACCCTAATCCGGCCCTTAAAAAGCCCGGATAAGTTAATATGCGGTTGGGTAAAGTTGCATGGTCCGGCGGTGCAATTAAACCTCGGCTAAGACCCCATGATGGGTGTTGATCCGTCACGAGAATTACAAGTTAAGGAGGTCGATGGATGGCCGCGCAGGTTTGAGATAATCCAGGGATTTGTGTGTCGTTGTAGATCCCCACGTATCTGTTCCCTTAATGACCTACCTACCTTATCCTGTAACTAGCCCTTAATTGTGTCACGTGGTCTCTCGCTTTTTTTGTAATTGATTGCCCCCTCCCCCATTCCCTTCCCCATGGGCATGCAATATGTTCTACCTAATCAGCTTGTAACAAGCATCGCGTGTGAGATTCTTGTCACATCGTAAAATACATTAAAGGAGCTGAACATGCAATTAAAACCTTCACTGGGTTCACATGTCCAGATAAGAACTTTTTAAATGCTTTTTTACTTGAGGTTGTTGAAGATTTCGCACAGAAATAAACGACCATCATTCAATCTTTTCATATCTTTAACCAATTTAAGAATTGAAATGAAAACATTCATATTTCTAGAGACGTTTTTATATTTTTATTTCGTCATTTTTAAGTACTAATTTTCAAAATAAATATCCTCAATATATTTTGTATTTGTTATGAATCATATTTCGTATTTACACACACAATTCCATTAATATATTGTAGATATGACTAAGTTTGGAAGCTACAATTGTAACAATACTTCATATATAAAAATATTACAATAACAATAAATGACAAATATAAAAATGAAATAAAGAGAGGCATTATATTAATAAGCATTACTTAAGGAACGAAAACCATAAATGTTAATTTAAAATGGATGGTTCACGAAAAAAAATGATCAATGTCAGTTTTTTTGTGAAAATAATATACCAATAAGGTCTACTTAGCACAACTGAATTTATAAAGATTCCTATTGGGAGAATGGAATATTACAAACTATATAGAATTTAGCAGATTTATATAGACTCTCCGGATTTGGCGTTGACCATCATACAGATACTGCCACAGAAGAGACTTGGACATTCCTTGAAAATGGAAGAAATACTAAATAGAAAATGGGCTCGGTAAAAAAAATTATTAGGGTCACGTTAAAATCAAGAGGTATAGTATCGAGAACAAGGAAGCAAAATTTTACGATAGCAAGCAATAAATTGCTTCCAATCCAAACCGACTCCACTAAAATGTAGCTATTGCCAGTAACAATTCATTGTAAAAAATATATAGTACAAGAGCCGGGAAGAAAAAAAGGCCGGTATCTCACCCCAGCTTTTGATTAATTTAATGAAAACTATGTATAATTAATAACCAAAATTGATGAGTCTGCCAAGTATAGGTAGGGTGAATAAAAATGGCGGCTGTTTCAAAACCTTAAAAAAACATTAATTTTTCATTCGGAGCTCTATATCTTAAAAACTACCAACAACACTAGAAAACCAAAGAGCACATTATTTAAAGAAGAGTAAATTTGCTGAAATATTAGTCGTAAAAGAGCTATTTACGTCTAATAATTCTCGAAATATAGCTTTTTTAAAATGCAAAATTTCTTAAAAATCTACTGAAAGATTAGTAGTTGGTTAATTAATTTGGAGAAATCTATATCTCAGAAACTATGTGACGTACAGATGTCTATTAGCACTCAAATTAAAGCTAGTAGATAAAGAAGTTTATTACCTTTACCTTCGTAGGAATAGTTTTTTTCATGATATATGGTAAAATAAATTGATTTATAGTTGTTCGGACAATAAGTTTGATTTATGAAAAACTTCATTTCAGAAAACATTAGACGTACAGGTGTCTGCCAGCGCTCAAATTAAAATAGTTAAATTTACTATAAAATAGTTAGTAATCTTTATCTTTGTAGGAATAGCAGTTTTTTATGATATTTGATAAAACTCTAATTAATTTATAGTTGTTCGTATAAAATGTTGGATTTTTAAAAAAAATATATCTCTAGATTCATAAGACGCACATATGTCTGTCAACACTCAAAATAAAGGAAATTTAACTTACTATAAAGTAGTTTATGACACTTATCTTCATAGGGGTAGTAGTTTTTATGATATTCATATATGAATATAAATTTGGCAAATAAAAATTTGTTCTAACAACTGTAAATCAATTAGCAAATGTCATGAAAACTAGCTTTAATTTGAGTACTAAAATACGTCCGTACGTCAAATGGTTTTTGAGATATAGAGTTTTCAAAATAAATTCACTAACTACTGATCTTTTAGTACGTCCCATACAACATTTTTATGAAATGTTGCTTTTTAAAAAGCTATATCTCAAGAACTATTTAACGTAAATTACTCTTTTAGGGTTCATATTTAAGAAAATTTGTTCATCTTTAAATGACGTTCTCTTAGGTTTTCTTGTGTTGTTCTTACTTTTTAAGATATAGAGCTCCGAATGAAAAATTAAATTTTTTTATCGCTTTCAAACAGCCGCCACTTTTTATTCCCCCTACCTATACTTGACGGACTCATCAATTTTGACTAGTGATTATACATAGTTTTCACTAAAGTAGTCAAAAATTGGGGTGAGATAACTGCCTTTTTACTCCTCTTGGGCTCTTGTACTAATAGGAATGGAATGTGAACTTAAGAATGAGGTAAGAAGAAACAAGTTTCCCGATTACAAGATTCAGCACGATTGATTAGCAAGACCAAATTATAATATATTTAAATTTTTAAACAATTGGAGTTTAATTGAAAACAGTACATCTAACCTTATAAAGCTTCTTTTTATGGCACAAAACCATAAAGTAAATAAAGAACCTAAAGACCTTTCGAGCTAATCACGTTTATTCATAACGGGGCATGGAAATTAAGATTCACGGAAATATCGGAGATAATGGATCATAAATAATCATCCAAGTTTCTTGTTTCAAAGAAATTTTTTATTGCATGATATCATCGGGCCTGGATTCAAAAGTAGGTCTTTGATGTAATCAAGATTTCTATTTTTGTTTTAGGCGCGTAGTAATCGCTTTCTTTTGATCTCTTTAAAGGTAGCATCTCTAATGCTTTCTCAGATAGGTGGTGTATAGTTGAATAGAAGCGATGGATTGCACACCGTGTATTCAAATTTTGTGAATTGTTAGTGGCATTAAGTACTATGAGCACTGATCCATATGCAAAGCCTCTTTCCACGGTATCCATAAATAGTTCGCATTTGGATTCTTCCGCACCGATTGGAGTCATTTTTTAGTAGATGGAACATTTCGTTATATTATTTTTAATTCTATAAATAAGGTATCTATTGCATAAATATGTAATGATATAATAATAACGATTTAATCCAATAATAATTAATACAACATTTATATAAGCCTATGTTGAACTGGATCTCAAAAGAAGTGTAGATAAATTAAAATATATGTTAATTACATGAAATAGTGACAATTGCAGCGATCTAGATATGAGAGGGGGTGTGCTTAAGTATGTTGTATCGAAAATCAAATATTTATATATAATTATAAAAGTCCTTCCATTATAAACTCCCTAACCACCCAAACCCACTAGTTTCTAACCTTGCATCTCTTCCGTTCCTGACAATCCTCCGAGGCGCCTAAAAAGAAGTTGGCCACAAGACCTGCTAGTGTAAAAACGTCGTTAGAGTTCTACCAATAGTAGTTCCTTACACGCCTGTTTCACTCTATTATAGCTGAGATAAAATTTACTGAATATATTATAATCTACAGTTGTAAATTTATTTATAAATAAAAAAAAATTATAAAAGTAAAATGTATATAAAAATACAATGATTATTTTTCTGATATCTGCTGGTAAAGCAGGCCATGCAGTTTTGAGGTTCATGATTTTGAAAGGTGTACTTTTTTATTTACAAATTAATATAAGATGTAAATTCCAAACAACTCAAAACTGAGCAAGTAAGGACTGGTAAGGCTCTTATTACGAATAGCTCTCAATATGGGTTCAAAAATGTCTTCTGGATTACTAATTGATTCAAGAAAGATTGATAAAACAAAAAATATATATGATAAATGTCGCATTCATATTCAAAATATTGGTTCATTTAGAAATAAAAAGTAGAAAAAAAATATGTTTCACATAAAAATAATATTGGACTGGAGCGGTCATATTCCCTAATATATAAATATGTTTATAGATATTATTTAATTTTTAACTTTTTATTATATTACTTTAAAAAAATTAGGATGGAAGTCTGAGAGAAGATAAGAATAAGTCTGTCTGACAATGCCATCAGTTTTGGATTAAGTTCTACTATCAATAAAATGGTCTCCAGAAGAAGATAAACCGATAGTTTACTCCGGAATCACGCTGTAACTAGATTTTCTCAATGAAAATATTCTTTATCCCTCAGAATATTTATGGCATACGAAAATACATGCCTTCAGGAATCATGCGCACAGTAAACCGACTTTTTGAAAATCACAAAAAAAATATTTATGAAAATCATGACTTTCAAACTCAATATCCGAATTATATAATTTTTTGCGGGCCGTCCGTAGCTCAAATGGTTAGGTACAGGTCTATCAGTCTGAGATCTGGTTCGAATCCGGTCTGGAGCGTTAACTTTTTTCATTTAAATGAAAAACTTAACCCCCCACCATGGTTACAATAGATTGGTCACCTATTGATAACTAGGCAAACATCAGCTGCGCTGTGAATTGCCTTATGTTAATAAAATTTTAAAAACAAATAAAAAAGGATTTTAACACAATATTACAAAAAAAAAATATTTTTATCAACTTATCATTAACTTATCCAAGAAAATTCCATTGGAAGTCTAAAATTGACTAAAACATTCGTTCCAATAGATAATAATCTATGAACGAAATATATTAAATATCTGTGATTCGGATTTTGAATACTTACCTAAACCAATTGATTTCACAATATCACTGTCATATGCTATAATCATAGAAATTAATTATTATTTATTAATGTTTGTAATATGAAATTAATATTTTGACATCAATTTACATTTAAAGAAATAGTAGAAACGAAGTAAGAAGATTCAGTTTAATATACTTGACCGTCGCTGTACTGTTACAATTCAATATCAATGTTCTAATTGGTATTAGAAGGGCAAGCGCATTTGCATGCACATAAATCGCATGAAAATCAGTGGCTACAGTTACCGGCTTCACTATAATTACCAAACCGCTTCGTCCTACAAACTGGTAATCCTTGTACAAATCTGCTTCGTATTTCGCTGGCGGAAAGTGTAGTAGTCATGTTATATTACTGAAACCTGCATCGATATTTACACAAAGAGTTACTGGTATTTTAATATAATGTAGCTCAGCTAAACGAACAATTGTGAATCAGTTTTACACCAAATTATTCTAAGGTTACTTCAAACCATGAACAATAGAAAAACGTAATAAAAGTTAGAAATTAACAAAAAAATTGGTTAATTGTTTATATTTATTATATAATGAACTCTTTGTCTAATACAAGTCTGGCTTTCCTTGTCAGAATAATTTTATAAAAAGAAATATGAAAATACTATTTTTATTAAGGTAATATCGAATATCCTTTTTTTTTTTCATAGAATAAATTGCGAATATACACGGTACAGTAGAGGTTAATATGTAAAATAATAAGGGTAAGTGAACAAGAAAGTTCTGTGCCACTATGATCCCACAAAACCATAATTTGAAAGACCACAGCTTATACAGTCATCCCACCTATGTGCTCCTTTCATCCTTCAGACCTGCCCACGTTCGAACTTTTTACATAACGTTCAAAAAGTTATTTTTTAAGTTCCTACATTTTTGACTGTAAAATGAAATGTTTTTTTTTCTTTTTTATATTTTATGTAAAATTTGATTATCAATTAAAAAAAAAATAATCATTATCTCTGGAGAGGAATTAGAAAAACTTGCCATGTGCCAGACTTGGTTTGGTGGTAGAAGAAGCCTATTTTTAGAAAGAAAAAGTGTTCAGTATAACTTCCTAACTATTTATACTGGATACATATTGTATAGCAAGTGTTAAAAATAAAACACATTTAATGATTTAATTGATATTAGTTCCCAAATTAAAAGAACCATTTATGAAATTTAGGTGAGTCAAGAAAACATGTTTGCGCTGGCGTAAGCAAAATTTAAAGATGGAATTTGATAAAATCGTAATTTCCTATCATTGGAGTAAATCTGTATAACATTTTTTGAAATATAGGTTCGTACTACTGTGTAATATTTGTCTGCTAAACCTCGATTTGTTTTTATCACCTTTGAAACATATATTTAGGGAAGAACCCGATTTACGTTAGAGTTTTTGTAAAACCAAGCAACATAAAAAAAGAGGCTGAAATTGGAAATGGCGTGATTAAAAACGTACACATTGATATTATGAATTATGAAAACATTTAAACATCAAAATTGAATTTTTTGCACCTTTGTTTTAATATGTTTATGAGTGTTAATATCAATGTGTATGATTTTAATTAGTTGATTTATTCTGCTTTTTATGTTAATTAATTAGACAATTTTTGATTCATTTTTCAATATTAAAATAAAATAAATAACATTCAATACAAATAGTTAAATAATATTTTATTTGATCAACTAATATGAATTATTAAGCCTGAAAACACATATTCAGGAAATTAAATAACAAGATACTACAGTATATAAATTAATTCAGATTTTCCCTTTGCATGAATGATTTTACTGATAATTTAATTTATCAACACCTGTATAAATTGTTCTTTTATTTAAATAATTTATTGAAACTCTCTGGTTTCGATTTCTGTATTTAGCCTTCATCATTTTAGTTTCCTTGTCAGTGTTTTATTCAGCTGGGATTTTTTTATTTATTTTAAAATACCTCGAGGGGAGTTTTAGTTTTAATTCCGTTTAAAAACAGAATGTGGAAGGGAAACTTCACAAAAGTTTGCATTATTTAGGAGAGCTTTTGCCTTAAAGTAGACTAATACTATCTCGGATCTCATGGTATATAAAAATATAATTATCTCCCTACAAATTTTATTTTATAATATAGTATATTAATTAGGTTTATATTATAAATTTAAATTATTTGAAACAAAAATGTATATTATTTTGATAAAAAGATACTAAGTTTTAAAGTGTTTTATTTTCTCTAATTTCCTTTACCCTACCTTTAGCTTAGCTTATATATAAATATTGATCGTCCTTGTGTTAAAGAATAAAGTTTTTTAAAACTTATTTTAATTGAATTGGTTTCAATAAATTAGAGAAACTCAAATTATTGATAATCAGAACGAACACCATTTATTACTGAATTTTTCGCTTATTCACTTGTCGTAAGTGGCATAACAGATAGTACAAGAGCCCAAGAGAAAAAGAAAGGTGGTTATCTAACCCCAATTTTCGAATTCTGTAATGTAAATTACTTATAGTTAGGAGTAGGAGTCTCTCTGAGAGAGAGAGAGAGAGAGAGAGAGAGAGAGAGAGAGAGAGAGAGAGAGAAAAAAAGTCATGAAGGCATGAAGGTTAAGG
>NW_027107855.1:75833-95215 GCF_000696795.3 Halyomorpha halys | reverse complement strand
GAGAGAGAGAGAGAGAGAGAGAGAGAGAGAGAGAGAGAGAGAGAGAGAGAGAGAGAGAGAGAGAATTATTAACACTTTATTTATAGCATTATGTAATACTGTTTTTAAAAAATTAAATAATATTTTTATTGGATGATAATTTTTTTAAATGTAATTTCAACAGATAAAGTAGACCATTTATTTATCATCTTGAAAAGATACAGTTATTGCTTGTATATTAACATTTTTAGAGTTGTGATTTCTATGAAGGTTTATGAAAGAGTAGTTTGTTTATATTTACTTTTTATTCATTTCTTCATTTATATTAAACCTATGATGGCTAACATTACTATTCGACTATCTGAAAAGTCGAATTCGCAAAGATTATAAATAACATTATATTTTATGTGTTTTTTTTTTACTTGTATGATAAAGCTGTGTTAATGGAACGTGTTTCAAAATATTTGTACAATTAATAAAGGGATATGTACTTCGTGTTTATTTATTAATTATATTTTATAAGGTAGGCTTACCGTTTTCAAGATGGAAGTATAGGAAGCGATAGACCAATAAAGCTATAAGTAGAGTTTTCGCAAGGCTGGGGTTATGGTAAACGCATGAATAAGTAAAGAGGGGACGGGGAGGTGTCCTTGTGGAACTCCTGACGTTAGTATTCAGTGAGAGGCTACCCTGGCTGGCCCTAATGTATCTCGGCTAATGGCTGTTTGAGGGATGCCCACATTGTTTCAACCCTAATCCATGCTCTAACACCCCCGCTCTTTGCTATGCCTCGTCTAGGGCTCCCGTAAATCAATTGCATTTACTTAGGTTTCAATTCCCCTCGGTGTTAGGTGACTATGTTCGGTATGTAGCTCTCATTTTGGATTTAATAGGTTCATATTATTACAGAAAGTAAAGAAATAAAGTTCCTTCCTCAGAATTAGTTTTGATTTATACCTAAACTATAATTTAGGTGGTAGTCATAAAAATGTGGTACAGAAACAGAAACCCTTTTTTTCTGAAAATTTTTAGAATCTTTAGTTTCCATTGTATTATTATCCATACTTTCAAAGTTATATAATATTTTTTTAATAGTTTTTTAGTTATATATAATTAAGCTGGTAGATGCAGTAAATCAGAAGTAAATTTGTATATCATTTATGTAACTTTATCAGGTGATTTCTAAGAACATTGTTTTCAGGAAGACGCCCATTTTCCAGCTATTGCCACAATATCTGTTCTAAAGTCGCTAATCTGAAACACACAAAGTTAATTATGAAACATCTAATACCACTCATCATTGATAATTCTGTTTTTAATTTCACTTCATTAATCATTTTTAAATATGAGGGAGCACATATATTTTTTTAAATAATTTATTTATTGTTATTTACAACTGTATACAAATATATACAAAAAGTAAATTTGCTGTAGATGACATGTGGAGAATCTACCCACTGATAGAACTCCAATAACATTTCTAGAGGAGAAGATCTCGAGGCCATCTTCTTTTCAGACGCCTAGGAGGATTGTTAGGTAATGCAGGAGAAGCCATGGGACATTGAGGTCCTGATGGATAACTTGATTTGTGACAAAGTAAGGAGCATTAAGGATTTTACGAAGGATTTTAGACTGTAAGGATTAGATTCGGGAGGAATTTGATGGTTTAGTGGAGTCCCAAAGCTCAACTCCGTATGTCAGATAAGTCATGAACAAGAACAAGAAGTCATGGGTTTACGACGTTGGGTAAATGTGATTTGGTGGGATTTATTGGAATTAATTTTAATCCTCCAGTTTTAGCACCATTCTTCAAGGTTGGTGATGTGGGATTGGATGGTTTGGGATGCAATGTAAGGGTAATTGTTCACTGACAATAGATATGTGTCATCGGCATACATGGTGAGGATAGTGTTAGGATGGGATGTCAGCTGTGAAAACTGTATAAAGGAATAGGACCAAGGATACTACCCTGAGGTACACCAGTAGACTGACGGAATAGGGATGATTAAGGGCTGTTGTGATTTATTTGAAATAATCTGTCGGAGAGATAAGAACGGATAATGATGAAGTATGTAGGGAGTAGGAATTTACGGATCTTGTATAGCAGTCCTGGGTGCCAGACTCGATCAAACGCCTGTTCCACATCAAGAAAGACTCCCGAGTACATCCCCGTACATTCCGGCTCCAATGAAGACGAGACATCATCAACCACACGGTGGCATTGCTGGATAGTGGAGTGGGATGTTCGGAATCCAAACTGGGTATCTGGGATTATGTGGCTGGAATCAAGGATAGGGTACTGGCGTTTTAAGATGAGTTTCTCAAGGATTTTGCCAGTAATTAATCATATTTTTTAGAAATATAAATTGGTGTACTACATTATCCTTTAATCATGTTGCTCTTACCCCTGTCGAATATTTTAAGAGAGATTTTTTTAAAATTAATTTATTTATTTTATTTTATTTTAGTATGAATGTGATCATTCATCGCTATTACCTATTGCCCACAACTGTGTGGCAGATTGTAATATCTACCAATAAATAAAAAGTATTTAAAAAAAAAATAAATACCTCTGTTGAACAGATCCGCCATCTTGGGGTACATGTGGACAAACGACTTACATGGAATCCTCACACAAGACTGAAAAGACAGGAAATTACATTTCGATTTTGACTATTACAGAATTGACTACACAAACGGTTTAAACTTGCAATTCATTACAGAAGACTGATTTATATGACAATTACAAGGCCTATATGGACATACGGAATTGAACTTTAGGGCTCTGCTAAAGCTTCGAATTTCTCTCGTATCAAATCTTTAAAATCCAAAATCCTCAATGCTCCTTAATTTGTCACAAATAAAATCATCCATAAAGACCTTAATGTCCCATATGTAACCGGTCTAGCCGGAACCAGATATCAATGCTTCCATTTTAAACTTCCTAACCATCAAAAACCCTCTAGTATTTAACCATACTTCCACTTCTATTCCTGACAATCCTTCGAGGCTCCTGAAAAGAAGATGACCTCGAGACCTTCTAGTGTAGAAATATGAATGCTACTAATGGGTAGTTTCTCTACATGCCTGTATCACTCCATTTTGATCTTATATCAAATTTACTAAATGTGTTTTTATCTTATTTATTTTAATCACGTATGGTTCCTCGGAAAAAGATAAATAAAAACAAAGCATTTTGCGTAAACAATATCATATTTAATTGTGAAAACGACTAAAATACTTTATTTATAGTTTTAATTACTGGGAAAAATCCAAATCCTAATATTTTTCGATAACTTTCTCACCTTTCCAGTAACTTAAGAAACAGTTTCATAATTAAACTCAATGGCAATATAGACAGTTAACAAGGTCAGAGAACTGCTCCGTGTCTCACTGCAGGAGTCCTTTATTGTGAACTGAAATATTTTTCAAAATTAGTGGGGAAATTTTGAGGTTAAATAAATAGAAATTTTCCTGCTGATTAGTGAACACATGTACATTTTAAGGCCAGAATGAAATCCCTGAGGGGGCAGATGCATTGATGTGTTAGTAAATTGATCATTGAATAATATAAGATAAGAATATAGCTTTGAGTTGGTCTCATATGAATATATTGTCAAAGCTTATCTGTGAGGTGTAGAAATTTCACTATTGCGGTTACGTCTGAGGTTCTTATCGCCGTTTCCCTCCACTAGATTGAGCCGATGTGTCAGTGGTTGAAATAGTGAACACCGTGGAATTCGCCTTGTGTCCATAAAAAGGTCTCTCTTGACCAGTCACTGGCTACCAAGTAATAGGATCTGCCTTGTGGTAAAGCCAAGCCTGACTTGCATGCGATATATAATTGAAGACAGTATTGCAGTGCGGCGTCTTCGGAATGTGTACGTTGCTAAAAGGGGCATGAAAAACTAAGACTTATACCCCAGAATGTATACAGAACTGAAAAATCGGATTGTGTAAGCCTAGCATATACAGTAATACCTCTAATTTTAAATGTTTCAACCCTTAAAAATTAATAATTTTTTTAAAAAATGATGTTAATAATTTTTAAATCCTTTTTTTTCAGTAGTTCAAATTCTAATGTAAATTTCACTGTATTTTTTTATAGATATTTCCTTCAATAAACATATTCCAAACCTAATGATATAATTTTTATTTTTATCTAATTTATGACCCATAATATTGCTTATAAATTTTATAAAAAAATCGTTACCATGCGGGTAAAATCATGTCATATTTCATCATTAAAAAAAAAACTAAGAGTCCGATTTTATTTTAAGAGATCTCTCTAAAAAGGTCATAACTAACAATTCTTTAAACTTTTGAGGCTTTAGAATGAAACAAATCTTACTATTAACCCAATGAACATATTTTACGTTTTGGTGCATTAGAACATTTGTAAAGGATTAATGGCTGATTCATTACCTAGCTACTGTGAGATTACATCACAAAGGAGGTTTTTGCTGCCATTTCAACAAAAAATCATAAAATATTACAGTTATAATTATTTTAGAGAGAGTCCTTTATTCGACCTGTCTCATACAATTTTAAAATATAACATTAATCAAGCCCGTGATTCAATTGTTCTGAGGCATTCATTATCTCAGTTTGAACTTCAGTTATTTAATTCCTTATTAATGTCAGTTAGCTTGCAGAAGCTAAAAACGTATTATTTGAAATCGAATTACATCATCCTAGTTTCTGTATTTGGAGTATTGTATATTTTCTCGGAATTTTTTAAATGTGAATCTAAAAAGTTCATTGTAACAGCAACCACTCCACTTTTTACAAAAGAATTTTATTTTTCAGTCAGCCCTGTTTATTCACCCCTATTGTTTTATAATTGAACAATGGTAGAAAATTCAGTTCATTTTTTCTTCATTTTCTGAAAAGGCAATGCAAGAAGCACTGTACAATGATTACAGTGGTTAATTTATTTTATTTTATTTATTGTAAATGAAAGTAGTTAATAAAAAAATGTTGGAGGGCGAGAAAAAAAAATCATTATTCTTTGAAGTAAAATACTTTATGTGCGGTAGAGTAAATTGTTCTAAATCTGAAGAAAAGTGATACGCTATAACCTTACAGAAAGAAGTCTAGTAGAGGGGGAAATCTGAAAAAGTATAGTTAAAAAGACGGGGGTTTATGATGAACTCCGGTGGCAAATGAGTAGAAACCAATCACATGCCTCCTATTTCAGTTTATATTCCAATATTCTGACATTCCTGCTGACCTCAACGTAAACCTGAGTTCGAAGAGCGTGGCCAGCTCCTCTCTTTATGTCATCACTTTCCCCTTGAAGGAGAGCAGGGTATGCCACCTCCATATCTATAATAAAAGAAAAAAATATATTTGTTGTTATAATTACTTTAATAATACAAATGAAAACCAATTATTTATTTATATAAACAATATTAATATTCACAAAATCTGTCAAATTCTCTAAAAAATATATACCACTCATTCATTGACTTAATGTTCGTTTAACAAAAAAGTAGAGATGGCTATGAAGCTGAAATTATTATAAGTGGTTCCCCTTATACTGTATATATTCAATAAATCTGAGTTTAGATTAAAAATAGGACTCTGTATGGTTAAAAAGCCGAGATTCATTAATACAGTATTATGCATTTGTTATAATAATAGGGTTGACAAATAAGTCCTTTCGGTTTTTGTATTCATGTTTTGTTTATAATATGTCACATTTTTCTGATGCAATTAATCCCAACAGATGATTGTTTATCCTATGGGTAATATGTAAATAGTTATGCCTGTTGATAATTGTTAAGATTAAGTCAATATTGTGTTTGTAATCCAGCTGAGAAGATGGACGAAAATATCGGACATTATAGGCATATTTTGCTTTATTTCTTCAAAAAAAGAAATCGAGCTGCAGAGGCACATAAAAAAATATGCGGGGTCTATGGGGATAATTGTGATTCACTGCGGAAACGTCAAGAAAACGATCCATTTTTAAAAAGGATTGTGGCAGGGGATGAAAAGTGGATTGTATAAGATAATGTGATGCGAAAAAAATCTTGGAAACCCAGCAACGAATCATCTGGAACTACATCTAAATCGGGATTAAATCCATAGAAGCATTTCTGTATGTTGGGATTTCGAGGGCGTGATTTTTTATGAGCTGTTGACGCATGGTGTATCGATATATTCCACTCTATACTGCTCACAAATAACAAAATTAGATGATTCGAGATGGAGTAAGGTCGTCGAAAATAATGGTCATTACATTGTAAATTAAAATACGTATTATGTACAAAATATACTTAGTTTTCTTTCACCCTAAAAAACTGAAAGGACTCATTTGCTAACCCAATAGTTTCCCTGGCTGTCTACATTCGATAGCAGATTCCCTGTCTTTTTCAATGTGAATCTGGTTTGTTGTGGATATGTGGTCAAATAGCTTAAATTAAATTACATTTTCAGAATGTTTGGTCTTCTTTGCATGTAAAGAGAGAATTTCATTGTTGTGGACCATAATTTTTAATATGTCGAATTTTGTATACATTAGTATCATGAATTGAAAATTCAATATAAAATAATGGAATAAGGTGGAATTATTTAATAGGTTCTCCTTGATATATATATATATATATATATATATATCTGGAGCTGAAAATTTGGTTGGTGCAAAAATAAATATTGTTCAATAAAGGAATCATTCCTTATTCATAAATTAAGTTAATTTCTGTCCACGTACAGTTAATACGTTTATGTACAGTTAATGTTTTGTAATTTGTGTCTTAAAATACACAAGTACAATTCATCAGGTATCCACTTGTATTATTATTATTATTATTTTTTTTCTGGTTACTTAGTAATTTCAATCGCATAAGTGATATTCGGAAAGTACCAAAATAGTAAGATTGCAAGTCTTTAGGGAGCAAGAAAAAAAAAATAAACTACATAAAATAACCTCAAATATTGCACTAGAAGGAAATATTTAGTTAAAGGAACACAATGGGACAACGTTATTTCCCAACGTAAGTATACTATGTATTCAAAGTATGTATAAAAAAATACTGTATGCATTGATAAAGTTGTTTGGTGATTGCTAGGGAGGATTTAAATGTTACTGACTCAGCAATGGCTTCTACAACAGAACCTAAGAAGTTTCACTTCTAACGCGCCAGAGTTTCACATATTTTTCTTTAAGTCTCTAGGGTTCAATCAATAACGTTTAACCTTTGTACTACCTGAACACAAATAAATCTACACACTTTTTGTAAAGACTTAAATTTCTTTGGTAAATTTTTTTCTTATAAATATCGCATGATCGGTTAGTTACCTGTAATTAAGTTAAGTCCTTGCCTGTTTATGGCCTGGAAAGAGAAAGAAATTTCCCTGATTCGCGTGACTGAAAGAATGTAAATGTTTTGTTGTATATTTTTAAAACAAATTGCATTTTATGAAATCCTAAATCAAGATAAGAATTCCCAGTCAACTTAACACAATTTTAAATCTTACAATCTCATATTTTCTCCAAATTTCGAACAGGTACATTGTTAGTATGGGCTATAAAAAATCTGAAATTTTACTGTAATACCTCTACTTATTTTCGATTCACAGAGCTTAGTCCTGATAAAACCAGTGAACGACATATATTGGAATTTTTGAAGAAGCTTCTCAAATTTAGCTAGATACATAAAATAGGTGTCATGTTACGGTATATTCCGTCATGTTGAACAGTCCAGTCTTTTGTAATGGATTGGAATTTGAGACTGTTTGTCAAGTGAATATTGTAATAGTCGGAATTGACGAGCATGTTCCTGTTTTATGAATCTTGTGTGATGATTCCATGTCAGTAGTTTGCCCAGATGTAGTCTTAAGTAACGGATCTGCTCGATAGAATAATTGGGGTATTATTAAAGGATACTGTGGGGCATGAGGTCATGGGTTTACGACAAAGGGTAAATGTCATTTGGTGAGATTTATTGGAATTTATTTTAATCCTCCAGCTTTGGTTCCATTCTTCAAGGGTGGTGATGTGGGGTTGGAGGGTTTGGAGTACAATGGGTTGGTACGTGGTTAGGATAGTGTTAAGATGGGTTGGGATGTCAGCTGTAAAAACTGTTTAAAGGATAAGACCAAGGATACTACCCTCAGGTACACCAGCAGATTGTGGAAATTGAGATGAATAAGCGCTTTTGTGATTTGCTTGAAATAATCTGTCGGGGAGATATAAGCGGATAATGAGAAAATATGTAGGAGGTTAGAATTTACGGATCATGTATATCAAGCAGTCCTGAGTGCCGGACTCGATAAAAAGGCAATTCGAAAACGTGGGAGTAGTAAATGAAATTAAGGTTAATGTTCTAGATTTCAAGTTAGAAACTTTTTCAAAAAGCCAATGTAAAATCTACAATAAACTACAAACGGCCAATGAGTACTGAGAAATAACAATTTTACAGTTTTCGTTAAAATAAACAATACCCAGACGTTAATAATAACTCAGTTAATGAGCCAGGAGATCAATAACAATCATAAAAAAAAAATAATAAAAGTAGTTCTTCTAATTTATCCTATGAATGCATAGTTATGATCTGATAGAATATTCAATACTTTTATTTCATTAATTATATACATTTAAAATGTTTTAAGGTATGCCGTATTTCTAATTAATATACCTTTGTTTTTTGTTTTTTGAATGAAATCTCCTGACACTAACATGTCTGGTGGTAAGAAGCTTTCTTGACGTTACTAAGTTATTCGCTGCCACCCTTAACTATAATCTCGTTTCGAGTTGACTCCCTAACTTCACTTATAGTAATTTTACGCTTGACGCTTCGGTTAACCTCTTTGACTAAAATTATACCTGAATTTCTTGGCCCTTGGCGCCTCAACAACATCTATTATGGTTTTGGCAGAATTAGACATATACAAACTAAATATGTTCTTATTTTTGTTTCTATTATTCAGTATTCTGTAAAAAAAAGACCTATTAAATTGTTTATTCATGTCTATAAAAATTAATATATTTTTATTAAATTTTAACTTGTCATTGTCTTGTAAACATTTCTATTCTTGCTATACAATTAACCACCACATACCATTTACCTATAACTAAAATTTTAATTGAGGACTACTCTTCGCTTGATCTAACTCAAGCTAGAAACAATACTTAAAGTTCTGACTCATACATCAGTCGAAATTAAAAGTTTTATAATTAATAAGTCAGTTAGCAGAAATATACTACTTGGAGTAATATTTTTCACTATCATGCAAGGATGGTAGGCCAGTCTGCTCTCATCCTTCTGGCAACGTCCAAAGAATAATGTGTAACTTGCTCAATAATATAAATGAAAATACACACACACACGCAAAAGAACATTAAAAAGGATATGGATGAGAGATTTACTGTCATTAAAGTATTTCGGAAGGTAGCGGATGGATCTTCTTTCTCATGGCTTACATTCATAATTATTCAGAGTATCCACTGATTTTCAATTTTTATAAAAGAGTATACGTGAAAAGATTAGGCATATTAAAACCATTATTTTCTTAAGATAAAATATTTTTTTTAAATATAAAAATCTATTATAAAACCAGAAATTACATACGGAGTTGAGCTTTGGGGCTCCACTAAACTTTCGAATTCCTCTCATATCCAATCCTTACAATCCAAAATCCTTCGTAAAATCCTCAATGCTCCTTATTTTGTTACAAATAAAACCATCCATAAAGACCTAAATGTTCCTTATGTAACATATCTAGCCCGAAACCGACATCATTCCTTCCATTATAAACTACCTAACCCACTAGTTTCTAACCTTGCTTCCTCTTCCATCCCTGGCATTCCTGCGAGGCGCCGGAAAAGAAAATGGCCACGTGAGTTCTACTACTGGGTTTCTCTACATGCTGTATCATATCATCATTATGTCATTATGATCAACTTTGCTAGTTGTATTTTTTATACAGTTTTAAATATCAATAAATAAATAAAAACAAAAACAGAAATTGAATTTTTAAGAACTTTTATTTTTCTTTAACTAAAAACACGACTTGACAGAATGCATTGGTGTTTTAATATGAGCTTTATAACATATAAATTAAAAAACGTTTTGTCTTCAAATCGTATTAATAATAATTTGGTTCATTTCTTCATACATTTCCGCTTGAAGGGGATACAAACTGCCAATTGTTTATTTAAATCCCTAAATGGTTTATGATTTTATTATTTGCTCGATCCATTCATAAATTGTTTTAACAGGTCACTTGGAGGAAGGGATTTGTTTTAACTCGGTTATCAGTAGAGCATTAATTGATCACTGGCGTAAATCAGGCTGATTTATACCGGGCGACGTCATAGGTGATTTACGGGTGAAGATTTGCGGTGAACCAGAACAGTGACCACTGCGGTCCGTCATCATCAGCAAACCCCTCGCTGCCGAGGCAAAACATTCTACGATCGCTTTGCTTGTCCTCTCTTATCAACCTTGTCGCAATAAGTGCTCTCTAGTTTACATTTTTGTCGATTTATGGAAGATATAATAAAAATAAATATAACATCATTTTATAGTTTTGGAATAGTTTAATTAATGTAAGTCAACAAATAGGTCAAACGAGGCTAACTCACTCATATCCAATCTCAAAACAAACATCTTCGAACTGTCAATATTTTAAGAGTGAACTGATAATTACTCGACAATCTTCTAGGAATACCTAATTTCATAACGTGCCTCAATAGCTAAAGACTGAACCCGAATAGTTCAAAAACCCTCAGAGACGATGATGAAACAATAAAATTATTGTTTCACTTTTTAAAAACAAAAAAATTACTATCACAAATATAACGTCGAACAACTGGAAAATGATGTGAAATAAATAAGAAATTAATGGTGATGAATATTGTTGTTCTACGCCGATAAACAAAAACTAACAAACAACAATAAACAATGTTCTTGCTTTAGTTCTAGCAACCCAGATCTTTGGAAATATTATCAGAATTAATTATTTGATTGCTATTGCTGTTGAAATGAGTGACGCAAACTATATGTTAAGGAAATAAAATAAATTAAGCATTTTAAATAAAATATAAACTTCTAAATCTTGATCTTACACTAAATGAAAATAAATATAAAGATTATACTAAATATTCTATAATTTTTCATAGTTGTGATTAGTAAAATTTTGTTCATTGAATTCATATTGATAAAGGATACAATTTTAATTCAGAAGATGGACCGGTGGGTAGAACGGATATTTGTAATGATTGAAGTTCACTATGAAATGTGTATTATTGATCTTACTTGGTTTCTTCCTAGTTTTTCATACCCTCCTTACTACCTCTGGTGCTGGTGTGAATTTGATCACTTATACGATATTTTATTTTAATACATAAAATTACTGATTCTGATCTCATCTCTTTCCGGATAGGTGGCTTCTAGTTAGGAGGCTTGTCCATGCACAGCTTCTTGCTCTTGATGTAATGATTATGAAATAATAAAGCACTATTAGAAGTTTTCTGGTCTTTATGTAATGTTGTCTATCAAAGATTGATCTCTAACTAGTATTATATATAGATGAGGGATCCTATGTGTAGTAGAAAGATATGGTCGGGGATGTGGTGAAGAAAAAATAATAGCTAAGTGCAATAAATAAATTCGGTTAGATAAATCAATAGTTAAAAAATATTTTTGTATTTCTTGACTGTAGTCTTGGTTATCTCCTTCTAATTAGTCTTACCATAGTAGAATAAAAAATGTTATCAGTAAAGGTAGTAACTATTATTTTTTGTTCTTTTTAATACCAATACATAATATGTCCACCTTCATTTCTAAAAAAGTGTATTTTTTTATTTCCAGGAAATTGTTATATACTGTTAACCTATATAAAAACTTATTATTGTGATATTTTTAAACTCTTTTTTTAATTTTATTTTTCTAAATTTCGAATTTGAACGTAGGTTATTGCTGCTTCACTATGGTAATAGGTTGAAAATAAATTTTATTTATATAGATTAACTCATTAATTTGTAATTTATCATTACCTGCAAATGAATGTTATTGAGAAACGATGATAAAGCTATATACTCACTCAAATTAAAGGGTGTTGTTTTCATCAATGCTTGACATAAGCAAAACGTGTACTGGCAAATTAATAACATCTGTCAGAGAGACTTGAGGTATATTATAGAGCCTTTGTTTTAGAATCTTATTCTGATAGTTATTGTCTAAAAAAAGTTGAAATATATGTGAGGCTTTTTAACTGATCTATAAATTTCATGTTGCTCAGCTTCAAGTACTAAATATCCTTCAAACAACTGCACTTTGGTGGAATCATTATATAATAATTAAGCATTGTTTGTATTATTGTGAAGAATTTTAATAACATTATTTATTCTTAGGTCTGCTTGTTGTATTTTAAGTCCTTTCCTAATTATTAGGGAATGTTCTAACTTCCGTTGGGGGCGCTGAGGCGTAGGGGTTGGGATTTGATCTTGAGATATTTGCATTTCTAATCCAACGCTCTGGTAACTAGGCAACGTCTGTCCCTTTCTTGTATTAGCCTGATGTAATTTTTATAATTGTCACCAAATAGTAATTAAAGGGGTTTTTTCACCTTACAATCAACGGATAGTATGACTATGTCATTACTAAGTTATATTCTAACAAACAGAAAAAAGGGAAGGAGAGAATTCTTTTTTTAATTTAAAAAATAATTTTTTTTTCTTGATCAACTAAGCTGGATCTACATACAATTTTGTTAATTCATACTCATATGAAGCGATAAAAATAAATTATTGATAATTACGTCTAGTAATTTAAAATATATATATATAATATTTTTACAAGATGTCGACATAGTGCTAAATTGGCTAAAATGTCCAATCTTGAGAAAAGTTTGATATCTCCAGCTAGAAATATTTAACATATAGACACATGTAAGTACTCGAAATAATAATAAACATTGCTAATTATTTAAAAAAATGCATATCGGATTATATTAGATGTAAAATGCTCTTTAAACGCTCAGATTTCAGAAAGTTTACTTACCCTCAAAAAAAGGAAGTATGCTATATGTTTTTTGCTTTATAATGGGTATGTTCCCACTACCACTTTTTACTGCTAAAACTGTGCGGAGCATACGCATTAAACATTTTTATATACCTAAATATGTACTGTGCATGTTCTGTACAGTGCCTGACAATCAAAAGTAATTGTTGGAATAATCCTTAAATAAACTTCTGGACGTTGCTGAGGTCGATATTTAGATAACTACGCTTTTAGTTTATTTGCTCCTTTTTTTCTTGGGGGACGGGGGATGAAGGTCACACAGGGTTCTGAACTATTTTAATAGTTGGGAAATTGAAACCATTCAACATACGTGCCCCTGTCTCCAATAGCTTGTATGAACATTAGGTACATATTTTAATAAATTAGCACTTTCTAAATATTTTTTTTAAAAAAATTAGTATTAGGGATTACTTCTTTATGAGTTAAAAATGATAAATAATAACTAGATTTATATAATCTAGACCAAGAAATTTTGTTTTCATGCAGAAAAAAAACTGCAATTTTTGTTGAATTATTGATATTTCATTAAATTATAAAAAAAAGGAAAGAAATAATAATAATGTTTCGAGGGCTTTCACCCTTTAAATGTCTCTTCCCGCCTTTATCCCTTCCCTATTTTTGTAGGTCAGGTCCAAGGGTTAAGGTTTTGTTATGTAGATTTATGTCAGCTTTAAAAATAAGTGTTTGTATAGAGTATATGTTTGTAATAATGGATACTGTATAGAGTTATATAAGAGTATTATTCAGTTTGACATTATTCATATATTGAGTACTTTTTCCTGAGTAAACTTTTTCATTTTTTTATTAGAAATAGCTTTGAAACTACATCAATTCATGAAACTACATCCAAGCCGGTTACCAAGAAATTAGATTCGAAAAATTCATAAAATACCGATTGTTGAAATTTATTTATTTTACTATACGTATATATAATTTATTTAATTCAGCTTGTGACATTAAGTAAATTAAATTAATTAAAATAATATTATTATTTGTGTGGACAAGTGAATGAGGGAACACTTTCGTAAAAAAAGCCATCATTCATTAACATTCCAATATTATAAAATATATTGTGCTACCTCGATGATTAAATTAATTCTTGTCAGCAAAATATTTCCTGCTATTAGTGATGCGATTAAGGAAAATTAATTTTCTGTTGATTTTTAGGATGAGGTTTTGGAGTTGAAATACGCCATCATGTAGATGAACAATTTTACTAACTCAATATATTTTTTTGTTGATGTTGTTATTTCTTCCATTATCATTTCATCATGGGGGAAAAAACATTCATTTGGGAGGATAACGTTTTGGAAACGTAGATGACCTAAATTGCCATGGTAATGAAGTGGCATTCTGGCCTGGAGTGAGGAGAAATGGCAGGAATTCACTGGGCACAAGCCCCAATGCCTCCGGTATCCAGCCATTTTCAGTACCAGATTGAAACTGACCCCATCCAACGATTTATAGATCATGCTTTAGCTCTTCCGAAGAGATAGGTTATGTTTAAAACTTCCTCATTTCCTGCTAATAAACTTGTGCCGTTCATTTTTTTAAAAATTTATATTTATAAATAAACTTCTTACTTACATGTAAATCACCACTTACCACACCTATAATTAGTAAGGCAGTGATATATAATTGAATATTCAGTTTTAATTCATAATTTAGTAATGCACAGTTGGTGTTGTTATACAGATACAATGGCTTTTTTTAAAGTTGAATAATATTTATATATTGTTTCTTAATTGACGAACATCGGGAAGTTTTGTATTCATACAGGAAATGAATAAAAATTATCACCTACATTTTACCTTTTAGACATCAATAAATTAATTTGGTTCAGTTACAACCGATTGGACCATTTAACATATTTTCATGTAAGTTTCAGGGATTGTACAAGTCGGTTGCATATTGATTTAATCACAATATCACTCTAGTTTATGTATGGATAATTATATCTTTCTTGGCACATCACAGACCTGTAGGCAATAAAGTGTATCTGAGTGTCACTTTTGACAGGTCTTTTCGTCACTGACATAAGAAATTCAAGCTGATTTGGACTAAGGCTTACAGGCTAAATCACCTACTAACAATTCCTAACATTTCTCTCCCCCTTAAAATACTTATTTATATATGTATACTCAGACCAGTCCTTCTTTGCAAAGAACCTATGCAGGCTAACAAAGCTCCTAAAATAGAAACTCAACAGATTTACAGTCCTCAGACACATTTAAAAGCATACAAATAACAAAAACTGACTACATCCATACGGTACTTGGATAAGCGAAAATGACAGAGTTCCTCTCACGGAGGCATATAAAATTCTTTGATGGCCTCCAACACTGCTCTAACCCAATATCCCATACATTGACACCAAAAGATGTTCAAGAAAACCCTATTAACAAACAGCCAACCCCTTTCCTCATTCCTCACTTATAATGCCTTTTAAATGAAGTAAAAGATATCGATTGCACCCATTATCATGACTCTTTGATATCAAACCCATAGGGGTCTGGTATAATAAAAATAAATTAATAAAATCACAAATAATTATTCAATTGAAATGGAGAGAAAGCTGTATTGACCGAATTGGCAGATATTTCTGGTTAGATTAAAAAAAAAAAAATCATATTTAAGGGTAAATACCAAAGGAGGAAAAAATGCAACTTTCAGAGATAAAAAACACCTCTAATACTAAGTATACAATCGTTATTATCATTACTAAAGGAAAAATTACAATCCGTTGATAATAAGTAAAGTAAGGATTGTTTAAACTTCTCGTTCATTATTTTATGATTTATTCATCTCTACGTTAATTTGTGACTTCCTTCTGATCTCTTCTTCTTGTTTTATTCTAGATTAATAGGGAAGACAATAAATGGTCAGAAACCTAATCTATCTAAATGTTTATTTAGTTTTATTTTTTAATTTATAAATATAATAGTTTTATTGTACTTGTCAGTTTGAAAATTTCGCTCTATATTTAATTTGTATCAATACAAATTATATATTTAAACTATATTTCATACTATAGTTGAATAGTGATCATTTATTGTGCTATATAGGACAATAGAAGCTATTTGATTGATATTGATAAAATTCGAAAAGATATTATCTAAACACGTTTCGGAATTCACCTTTACGTGTATGAATTTCTTGATCAAAGCATGGTATTTATATTTACTTCAAGTATTTAAATAATACACCGCATCAGCATTACTGGTTGCTAATATATTTAATTTTATATCTCCTATTAGGAATACGTTATAATTATTAAAACTATTTAACACATTTTTTTCTGTTTCAAAGTTTCAATTTAGCGATCTACGAATACACAATAATATGATTTATTTTTCATTAATTTTATTTTTATTTTTGGACTTCAATTCAAATCCTTCTAAATACAGTTCGTCTGCTTCGAGAAAATTTCCATTATTTTGTAAAATACAATACTATTATTTTGATTACAATATGTTTTTGAGCAGTAAAAATGATAACCTGCTATGTTATAGGAAACCCTTTGTCTCTTAATTATATTAAGTGGGATATTTCAAGGGTTTTCATTACATAAATTTTATTAACTTTTAATAAAATAAATTATATTAACACTGTCTATTCATGAAAAAAAAACCATGTCAAAATAAATTTTATTAAGAATTTTAACTATTTAATTGTGTGAATAAATTACAAATTTAGACAACTAGTAGACGAATAAATCGATCAAACGGATTTCGGATTGGTCTTTTTCAATTGTTACCTGAAAACATTTGATAGATTTTAACGAACACTTCATATACCGACGTTTCCAATTTTATGGAGTTGGCACAATTGGAGTCGGTTTTCCTATATCTGATTCATTCCAATTAATGATTTTAGCAATAACCAAATTGTTCGATATCTCCACTTCCAATTACTGTTCTTTACAAAGGTTATGTTTAAACAAGAGCTTTATGGGAAATGTGTACCTGAAGATCCCCACGAGGCAGTTCAATAACTAATTAGAGGGGATGTTGAGTTTGATGAAGCAGAAATTAGGTTCTTGAGACAACTTGGTTGAGCCTCATAAAAGTTAATTAGTTGGCCCTTTTTCGAAAACTAGAAATTCAATCGATCGATTAAAGCATCCTCCTTTTGAGATGAAATAACTAAAAAAATGATGAACAGATGAATTGATAGACCTCACATTATATTAGTTTGAATATAATAAAAATCTATGAAAAAAAACTAAAAAAAATAACTATAAAAATGTATGATTTATTGTCACTAAATTGATTTATTTAGAAAAGCCAGTTTATTAGAGATTTTCTTATTTATTTTTCTGAATTCTAACTAACAAACGGTACAATTTAAGCAACTCAAAATAAAATAATTTTTAAAATTGGAATATTAATTTTTTGTAACAACATAATTTATAATGATTCCTTTACTCTCAACTTCAGTTTATTTTACTCCCCAACTTCTCGGCACTTAAGCTATTATCAAGGTGACAACCTCATTATTGATTTGTCACATGTCACTAAAAATGTTCCTCAATAGAGGCGATTTTTCCTACATTAAAAGTATATGGTAGTGCGTAGCTCATGGGTGAGACTGTGGACTACTAACTCTAAAGATCTGGGTTCGAATTTGGCTGTGGCAAATAATTATTATATGTTACCTATAACCAACCGTTGAGAGAGACCTGTGAGCTGTGAGTCCACTTAGCCTCATGAAGTGGGTACCTATGATTGGGTAAAAATCTAGCGGTCTAGTGTGATTCTGACCAAAACACACCTCCTTGCACGACCATTGGTCTAGTAACTTTCTTACAAAGTACTCCACCTCTGGCCCTTCATGAGTTGTAGCGGTACAGATTACATTATAATTTAACTAAAACAACATAATTTCTCTTGGAAGAAAATAGTTGATCGTATGAAGTAGATATAAGATAGTTCGGATGGCGGTCAATAATGGTATCAAAATAGTGACGAAACTATTTATTGTTAACCAAGGTTTTGCTCTACTTTGCAGAGCTTGGACAGTTGACAGCAGAATTTCATATTTATCAGCCCTGGCGACCCTGCAAAGTGAGGCAAAACCTTGGTTTATAATAAATAGATTTGTTACTATTGTGATACCTTTATTCACCACCACCCAGACTATCTTCCTCCAATATATAAATTCTAATAATCAATACCTAATTTAAAACTTTTCTTGTTAACAAATCACACTGACTGTCACTTTTAACAACAAATAATGTTTTTTTTTTCTACCGAAAGCCTGTTTTTGAAACTTATAATTTTTGAAGTGATACAAATTTCGATTAATGTCATTATTCTTATTTCTTTTATTATTAGGAAATGTCAATCATTTATTTGTTATTTTTTTAGGTTGTTAGGAACTTAAGTGGATTTAGGAACGCTGGATTTGTCCCTAACTTCAATTACACCAAATGGTTCCATTATAATATTATTATATTGCTATGTATCTGTATCAGGATTTATTCGAGATGTCAAGATAATTGCTGAAGACAATTATCCAAAAAATAAGTTGATTAATTAATTAATTGAGGTCTCATAGCCGTTCTTAAGACTTCGTCTGGTCAAAGTGCATCTTGCCCTCTCTTCGGTCTTCTTACTTCTATGTCTTCGTCTTCACTGCCTTTTTTCTTGGTCTAGTTGTCCTGCCCCTTTTCTCCCATCTCTCCTTAGAGGCGTTACCTTTTTCGAAACTGATTCTTCATTGGCCATAGGTGACAAAATGCCCCTGTGTGAGCGTCTCCCCTAGGTCCGAGAGGGGGTGGGAAAGTTCTATGGAGGATTTCTACCAGCTTAATTGGCTTCTATCCTTCGGCATGTAGCAAGAGATGTGTGAAAAGCTCTGACACACAAGACCAAGTGCGGTACACAAACAAAAGAGTCTCCTTTGTTTGTTGACAAGTATTCCTTCCTGGAGAACAGGTATCGGTGCAGATGTGGTTAAATTATTTAAAGAAATTTATCATATTGCTGTTTTGGGAATTGCCAAAACCACGATGTATAGCAATATATAAAATTAAAATATATTGTATTCCTGTCGAACAGATCCGTTACTTAGGACTACATCTCGACAAACGACTGACATGGAATCCTCATACAAGACTGAAAAGACAGGAAACTCCACGCAGATTCCGACTATTACAGCACTTACTAGACAAACGGTCTAAATTGCCAATCCATTACAAAAGACTGATCTACATGATATGCTATGATAAGGCCTATCTGGACATACGGAGTTGAGCTTTGGGGCTCCACTAAACCATCAAATTCCTCCCGAATCCAATCCTTCCTAAAATCCTTAACGCTCCTTACTTTGTCACAAATCAAGTCATCCATCATGACCTCAATGTCC
>NW_027107855.1:63179-75688 GCF_000696795.3 Halyomorpha halys | reverse complement strand
CTAGGCGTCTGAAAAGAAGATGGCCTCGGGATCTTCTCCTCTAGAAATGTTATTGGAGTTCTATGAATGGGTAAATTCTCCACATGTTTGTATCATGTCACTATGTCACCTATAGCAAATTTACTTGTTGTATATATGTTATACAGATGTAAATAACAATAAATAAATGATTGAAAAAAATATATATTGTCATTTATTTAAAATGAAGAATGAGGAAGGATGCAGTCTCCAAAAAATACAAATGTGCGAAGAAAAAATTCCTAGGGGAAAAAATAACAAATAAAATATAAAATCTAATATTTTTTTCTTATTGTTTCAGTACAATAACAGGGTTAACAATGCGCAGAGAAATATTTCGATACAAACCTAATTAGATACAATGATAACACAAATATTAAACCTTGTATTTTCAGGATATTAACCCCGTTAAAACAAAACTCACTTTAAAATAATAAAGTAATCTATAAAATATTATTTAGTTTCATTTCGTTACTCATTTTTTTCAGGAACAGTGTTAAAACGACAATATATGTTACTAAACAACAATATCGTTTTGTTTTTATACTTTTAATTTTGGTATTTTCTTATATTACCCTTTTATTTTAGTTGAAAAATTCAATGTGTTCGCTATGTATGGTTGTATGATTTCATTTTTTATGGACAATATTTGAAAAATTAATTAATTAATCATTATCCCTAAAAGTAAATTATGCCAACTTACAAAAGGAAAACTGTACTTAAACTCTTTCAGCAATTAGTAGTTTATTTATTGACATCGTGGATTCAAGCTACTGAAAATTAACACTTGAACTGTCTTGGGTGGGATTTGACTTTTTAAGTATGAATGAAACGTCAATTTGCTTTCCATTCTGACAGCTGAAGGAGAGATGACAGCTTAACTTCCCCGCCCTTCCTTCTTTCTACCCTAATGCTTTCAATTTATGCATTATTCGTTTTTCACTAAACCAATTTACCATTATTTAGGGAGTCGAATCTCTATCCATAACTAAATACATAAAAAATGAATGTCCTATTAGTAAAGAAAACAAAAAATAAATTAGTTTAATGTATGGTATATTAAATTCCAGTCTGGTTTTATCTTAAGATTCATCAGTTTAAAGTATACATTAGTCAGTACATAACTAATAATTATGGATTGCATACATTCAAGGCAAAAGGTAATTGAAAGGTTAAAATTTAAAAAATAAATGTTTATCATGGCTAAATTTACCACTAGGACAAATATGCCCTGGTTTAGAGACTTAAAGTGCCAGAATCATGCCAAAAATTAATAAAAAAAGAAATGTTTATTATAAATCATTAAACAAAAGTCATTAGTCATTAGTGATGCTATCATACAATAAAATTAAAATTATTACCGTAATAATTACAGGTATAGAGTCCAAAATTTCCTTATATTTCAGAATTTTAAGAAATAAATACCGAACTAATACATTATAGCTTAGTTGTTAGAGACCAAACAAAAGTGATAAAATAAGATCCTAATTTGAGTTTTCTATTTTTTTTTTAAATTTATTTATAATCAATAGAAGTCTCATTTCACTGTAAGTAAAAACTATCATATTTTCTAGACTAGCTGATCTCAAACTGGGCGCTACTGTACCCTGAGGTGTCGCAAGCGGATGCCACGCTCTGAAATTATTAAAATAAAAAAATTAAAATAATAATAGGGAATACACAGTGCATTCTTGTATTGATTTTGCATGTGTATTTCCTATGTATTCAACCGCTCTAAGAATTATTGTGCTCTAATATTTTTTTTACTTGACAAGGGTGCTATAAAATTATTTTAGTCCAAGAAGGGTACCTCAACATTTTATGACTAATAAGAGTGCCATTGCGAAAATGTTTTGGGAAATATTTGTTTCAGTTTTTTAAACATTAAATTGAATTATTAGAATACTGAGAGGAATTTCAAGAAAATTTGTATTTTAAGAATTTACTTAATTAATAGGTTTAAATAGAATTAAATAAAAAAATTCACGATCTGTAATATTTTAATATTTTTTCTGTATAACCTCTTTTAATCGTTTTACTAAGATTCGTTATTTGTATATTACAGAAAATAATTTATTCTTGTTCTTTCATTTTTGAATGAATTAAATTCTTATTTTTACGAAACAGAGATAATTCCAATAACTAACTAATTTCAGCTTCAGTTGCTTCACATTGTAATTAGTGCTTATTTTATTTTTTTTATTGCTGTATTAATTCAAAAATTATACTCATTTTATTTTATCCTAGTTGTTTTGTTCATTTCTGTTATATTTACTTCTTTTTTTTAATTTTCGTATGAATGTGATACTTTGTCATTATTACTTGTTGCTCAACGTTGTGGCAGATTGTAATAGTAATCAATAAAAAAAAATGTTGTGAAGAATGATCCAAATATAAACAAAAACATTTTAAAAATAATTTCTTTCATTCAAATTTTAAGCACTTGAGTGTTCTTCTTTAATATTCAGTTCTGATATTTTAGTATTATTAATGTTAATCAAAATTAAATATGCCTAAAATGGATAACGAAAAAGAAATATGTGCAGACTTTATTTGATTTAGAGTGTAGTGATAACTTTGACTTGCAACATTCCTTTTCATACTGGTAGTATTACTGAACAGTACCGCTCGTCGAAGAAATATTTATTATTATAAAGATATTATATATTATAAAACTAAAGATTCGAAAATAATTTACTTCATCTAATAAAATACAGAATAATAACATGATGTTTTCAGTAATTCATTTAAACTTTTTTGTGGATTCAATTTTTATTTAACTTGAGCAGAAAGGAAAAAAAAAATTATATATAACGAAAAATTGGTTTTATATCATTTTCCAAAAAGGTCACTGAAAAATATATGATTTATAGCAAGTTACGTTTTTATTATATTGACCATATCAGTTGTACATATAGTGTTAAAAAATATCTGAATTTTGTCAATAGTAGTGATATGCTATATCATATGATATGTTGATATGCACATTGTTGCTTACAACTTTAGGCATTCTATAATAATTTGTTTAATAACACCGATAATTATTCGAAAATTAACTTTGATGCAAATTCAATTTTAGCCCTAGGGATGACAAGGTTATATTATGCCATCCATTAGGGGGTCGCGGTATTGCCGTATTGCTAATTTGCTCCTAATCGGTCAATGAAGTATTCATTAGATACCAATCATTGATTTTCGCATTTGAGAATATTTCATTGAAATGAAAATATAATTGTGTTACCCCTTGGATTTCAATAGAGTATTGCATTGACTATTAGTCGATGATTGATGAATATACTCCAAAATTAACCAATAGGATTTCTAATCTTTTTTTTTTTTTAAAAAAGATTAAGTAATTGTGGTCATTGTCTGAGAAAAAGTGAATTTGAGAAGAATAAGCAACATATAATTTGCATTGAAAGATTATTAGTTGAACTATACAATATATTTTAGGAAGGCAGTCTAGCTGGCGGCAAATAAAGGAACAGGATTAAATTTTATGCTAGTTCGTTTGTAGAATTTTTCAGTTGCAGTTGAGAAAGTCCTGGTTTGGTAAAGAGTTGAGTTAAAAAAAAAAAAAAATGGCCTGAGGTGGGTGTTTTGAAAGGAACGGGATCAAGTAGGGCTTAAAGTTAAAAACTGCTTTAAATAACGGCTTGTCGTTTGTCACAGAACACAACCCCTTGTAAATATTTATTCTGTATTCGCCTTTACTAAATAAAGGATTCATTATCCTATATTTTTTTTAATCAAAACGACATTGATGTTATCATTTTTTTTTTTTATGCTCTTAGAAACATAATGTAAAATATTTAATAAAATATGTAAACATCTGACAAATTATAATCATTGGTTTTTATTTTAATATTCTTCCATAAATGTCTGTACATATAAAGTTCATGTGTTGTCCTAGAATGCAGTAGATTGTAAAACTTACAAAAATTAATACAAAGAATTGGGTAAACATTATATTCTTAAAATATATCCCTCTTTCCATATTTACCATTCTGATCATTAATTTTTTTACGTTAATTTCTATTTTCCCACTATTCTATCAAAACAAAAACAAACACTAGTGAGATAGGCAAAAAAGAATTCAGTAATATAGGATAAGTGACAAAATGCAGAGTAATACCAGTTGCATATCTTTCTTTCTTTATTTTATTGGTTACAGTAAGCAACGAGAACTCTACCCACCTCCTTTTCAGTCTTCATCGGGTGTTATTGAGCAAGTGACCTGCAATGTATTTCATTTATTTTATTTCTATTTTGGTTTTTATCTCAACAAATTATCATATTTTTGTGTAGCAAGGATTTGCTAACCTTTTTTTTATTTTGTAAACTGTGACTATTAATATTCTATTATTTATCTTTTTTGTTAACTGTATAATTATGGGGGTATAACTACATTTACTGTAGTTCCCAAAGTAGTGATTCTTCTGTTTACTTATTATTATTTTATTTTCCATAAACTTTGATTATTTTATATAAATGTATCGAGGGCATGAATTTTGTTAGATAAAACAACAAATTATTTCAAAAATATTCAAGACCAGAATAAATAGAAACATAGAGGGTATATCAGGTGGTGTGGAAACGTTAGTTTAGCGTCAAAATATCCTTAGAAGTTTGTTAATTTTTAAATGATAACTTTTTGCTTAAAAAAACAAAATAACTGAGGGTTCTGTGACCGCCCTAACCACATATTTTTTCACTCAAAGATGGTAAGCAGACATTTGTAATAAGAAATAGAACGGAACAAAATACATGAATCTGGTTTGGAAAATTGTGGATGGAAAGTAACGAAGCACTTTTATTTATTTTTAATACAAAATTCGGAGTTTGGTTGTAATGTATATATGAATCTGCCAAAATATGCCTATACTTTGTAGGAATTATTAATTTAAAAATTTGTTTAATAATTTTAATTTAATGTTAGTTTCTATTTCCAATTCATACTTAAAGTGGAAAAAACATATTTTATATGTAGAGAACTCATTACATGAATGTTTGATACAACTACCAAAAAAGTACGATAATTCTTACTTAATAAGTTTATTTTTTTTTCATGGATGTTAAATTACTTTAATCCATTATTTAACTAATTAAACGTGTTATTATACAAAAACAATCATATGTTTCTTAAATTTATGTAGAAATATAGTTTTTAAAAACGACGTATTCGTTTAATCTATGTAGATATAAAAAATAATTTGTCTTATGATTTATTTTGGAGATTATGTGTTATGTTTGTTAAATATTTGTACTGACTTCATTTTTAGAAATAATCATGCAGTTTTTTACATCATTTTTTCTTGTTTAATTTTTTTTTTACTTATTGTGCCTGGAAAAACATCTATATTACATATATTTTGTTATCATTCATTTACATTTAAATGGTGACCCTCGTATCGCGGTTCTGACTAGAAATTATTCGAGGCTTACTGAAGCTTTAGCTGACATCAGCGTAGACTTGAGACAAACATTAATCGACATACTGTAGACAGGACGTCATTTGTTGGGACAAGGGGCATATTGCTGGGGGTTAGTTCTCCAGGGAGGCTGCTGGATTAGGCTGGAGATACAGTCACGTAGGCCTTTCTTATTGCCCGCTCTTATTGGACGTTTGTCCACGTACCGCTTACACACATAATACCCTTTCACTCTCTCTCTCTCTCACTCCTTCCGTCCATCTCTCTTTCTCCCTCACGCTCATTCTCCCTCCATCTCTCTCCTTCCTCCCTCACACTCATACTCTGTAACTCCTTCAATGTATCTGTCATTGGGTCTCTATTTGTTTTTCCCTTTTCCTAGACATTTCCTTTTGTTATTAGTTCCGGTCTTCAAGATATTCTTATTCATTGGCAAGTCTACTTGCTTAATAAGTAAATATTTTATTCCACTATAACTCAGGAAAATTAAGTATGGAAAAATAGATTTCAAAAGTAATAACTTTAACCAAGTCTGTAATACTGTTATAACATTGTACTGGAATAACTCCTAGTTCCAGCAGAACTCTAATCAGAACGGATAAAAATTGAGAGGAACCGAAAAATAACGAGCTTGAACTTCAGCATCGTTAAAACTGGTGTGGCGAAGATATTGGCTCGCTGGACTCCTAATGATGAAATTTCTGAAATAAGGACGAAGAAGAATTTCCAAGGCCTGTCTGAATAGGTACAGCCCAGTGTAATGAATTTGCCAGACCATCATATTAGATAAGTTTAATGAATTATAAGTACCTCCAGGAAGTTTGTATTCATTAAAAGGAATCCAATCACCCTTAAAAAGTTGCTCACCCGGCGTAATAACGCTGAAGGAGCTGTCAATACTGTAGCCTGTACCGAAGGAGATTCAAAATGGCAAGGAATCGGAGTGCGAGTGAGAACGATTGGTTGTTCACAATGAAGCCGAAGTAGCGATTTAATTGTCCTATTCAAACTAAACCTCAAGTCTAAGCTATTATGTACAAAATATGATATTAATAATGAACAAAATAAATAGTAAAAGTATTATAACCATCGTTGTATAGAATTTTTATAGTCAAAGAATCTATACGAGGAATAAAAACTGAGAATCAAAACTTTTTAATTGAGATATGTTACACATTTATTACTTCAATAACATGTGTAAGTTTAGTATAACAAAAAAGAAATCACCATACCACATCCCTTTCTCTCCTTTTTCCTTTCCTCCTTCTTGCCCCTCAGCTTTAGGTCACATAACCTAATCATTTATTAGATGTGATTACATTCAGCAAAAAGTTATGATGACCCATATATAAAAAAATAATAAGATTAAAAAAAAAGATAAAAGGCATTGTAACATAATATCGAACGTCACTATTTATTTTTTTCATAAAATATAAAACCTTACTGTTTTGTTTTGTTATGGTCTTAAAATTTAATTTTCCCTGACAATGAGACAAGAAATTAATTTTTTTAATGCAGGACTTTTGCCACATCTAAATTAACACTATTGTGTATTTTAGAACGCTGCTAAAAAGAACAACCTGTTTCATTCTCATTACTTTGGTATGTATATAAAAGGTGTCACAGAATAATTTAATTTTATCTATTTATAATGTTTGTTTTTTTTTTTTTGGATCAAGAGGAACATTCATAATTTTCATTTAAAATGGTTTACGTTGAAGATTCTTTAGTACATTATGTGTATAAGAAAGGAAGATACTCCTATTGTATCCTATATTCCTATTGGGTTACGGAGGTTTGGTCAATAGACAGTATGATTCGAACGAAATAATGATACTCGTCCACTTAGAAAATATTCTTAATTAGAAAGGAATCACATCTGCAACCATTTTATGTTATACTGAAACCATGATAATGAAACTCATAATTTCATGTAAGTCATAACTTACCATTCTTTCCATTATAAACTCCCTAAACACCCAAACCCACTAGTTTCTAACCTTGCTTCCTCTTCCATTCCTGACAATCCTCTGAGGCGCCTGAAAGGAAGATGGCCACGAGAACTGCTGATGTAAAAACGTCATTAGAGTATGTCTATGTCTATATATATTTACACTCCATTATAAACTAAAATCAAATTTACTGGATGTAGTATGTAAATGTACAGTTGTAAATTTCAATAAAGATTAAATGAAAAAAAGAAGTTATAACTTCGATTTTCTAATCCACTTTTTTCACATTTACTGCTTAACAACAAATGGACATCAATATAATGTGTATCTGTGTTTTCTAAAAAAAGGAATGAACTCTAGAAACAATCTTTTAGATCAACAAAATTAAAACAAAAAAATAGGTTTTTGTTCCGTCAGTTTTAAGTTAACTATGTGCCTTATACTATTTTAAATAAGCAGTGCTACAGTTAAAACATTGCATGTGCAAAAGCCGAAATTTTTCAATTCTGTTTTCCGTATCCTTTATGAAGAAAACTCAAATATGTATATCAGTTCACTTGTATTACTCTTTTATTTGTATTCGGAAGAAGTTTAAAAGTGATGTTTTAAAAATATTAATGAATTAATAGGATCCTATTTTATGTACAGTGAGTAAAAAAAGTATTTTCACACCATGTTTGTTAATTAAATTATGAATTTAGGTAATAAAAAATTCGATATACATAAAAAAATAAAATGTATATTTGAAACTGAATATAATCATATATAATTCAAATAAAAATCTTCTTTTTTGGTAAAATTAAACTGAAATCTAACAAAACTTCCAGGAGAAACTATTAACACACCACACTTTACATTCATTTTTATAAATTTAATAATATGTTGTCCATTAGCATCAATAACACCTTGTAAACGCTTAAAAATTCAGTGAACTAGGCTTTATTCAAATCTTTATTGATTCGTTACCATCTCCAAACCTTTTGGTCTAATATGTGTCATAAATTTTGAATTATATTCAAGTCTGGTGACTGCGGAGGGGTGAGCAGTTGTTGACGAACATCAACATTAAATAAATCAATATTATATCCAAATCAGTCTCAACACTTTATTTATTCATTTGTCCAACGTTTCGGGCTTTCTAGCCATCTTCAGGGACATCTAAACATTTAACAGCTTATATTACAACTTCACTTTTAAACATTTACAATAACATTATTATTTACTATATAATATAACATACCTTCAATATAAAAATCCTTCTCACATTAATTATTATTTTCTATTTGCAGGCTATTCTGCCCAGGTCAATTTCTTTATTTAAAGTTAAAGCCTATTCCAAAACAGTCAATTATTAAAAAGTCATACTTATTATTAATAAACTTACCAAGCCTAAGTCTAGTTACCTCTTTATTTAAATTTTAAAACCTTGTCTCAAAAAATTTTTGTAAATAATATAATCAACATTAACATTAACCATTTTTTAGTTTTATTGGGTGTATACTTCGGATCCTTGTTCTGCTGGAAAATTGCTAATGCTGAATTCCCAATTTAGCTGCACTTGTTAAGAGGTGTCAGAGCAAATCAAACTTAACCTCATCAGAGCAGTTCATCCCCCCCCCCCCAAACTCATGGGAAAAATGTGGGGTTTATGTTATTTTAAATCTTTTTTATTATGATAAAATTTGCGATTTAAAGTATACTTTAGTTGTACTTTTTATTGTATAAGACTTGTTTTTAATATTCAATTCATTATATAAAGAAAAAACCGAGATGTGCAAATACTTTTTCCCCTATTTTATGTAATGGGGAGTATAAAAAAAAGACCGTTTTTCAACCAAAAATTAGTATTATTATTTCTTTGAAATAAAATACAATTAATACTCGAAATACACTCCATTGTTATCTAGCGTCATTAGCTAATTGCTCTATCCCACGCTGATACTATTGGTTGGGATGGGTTGTCAAAGAATTCTTGGACAGTAATTTCAACTACCGCAAAATTATCAATTTTTATTTCCCTTGGAGTAAATTGAGACATGAATCGAAAATAAGTCGTAATCCGATGGTGTGAGTTCTAGACTATATGGTGGATGAGTAATGAGTTTGAACCCATGAAGTTCTTTTAAACTTTTCTTTGGTTCCATGGAAAGTGATTGCTGATTGATGGGGAGTAAGTTCATGAGGGACTAGTATACTGCTCTTTTTCACCTTCCACATGGAGAGTAGATGGCGACTAACAGTATCTTTCGGAGTCCTTCTTCCTTTCCAACGCTACACTCCTTTCCTCCACTGCTAAATTTTTCAAACCTACGCCGCGCAGTGTGAAGGTCAAGGACACTTTTCAAGTTTTATTTGATAATTTCACGAGTTGCTTCAGCGGCTTTGAATTTTTTTTTCCAATAATGCTTTACAATTAAGAGAATTTCGTAAGACACTGTCATGTTTCTTCTTTGAAACAAATAACTAAACTGAAACTTTTTTTGAAGAAGTCGAATGGGATTAAACAAGCTTAGATAATGCTGTATCATTAAGTATTGGTAAGTAGTAAATAAATATTTACAGTCCTTTGAAATCTTAAATTTGATAAAATGGTCATTTTTTTAAGTACTCCATTAGTTGAAGTACTTAAGTTCCTTAACTTCTTTTCTCCTTTATCTAGGAGAATTAGTCGGATCCTTCTTCTGACGATTCAGAAAACTTTATTCCAAATATGAGGTTTCTGTTTATCCTTCCGATAAGTGTTATAGAGTTCTATAAGGCGGTGAGCTGATACCTGAAGGTCCTTTAGAAGTGTATTAGGACAGACACTGGAGACTAGAGAGCGCTGTCAGGGCGAGGACCAAACTAATGACCATCTTGAGACCCCATTACCTCTCCGCACCATCACCGCCACCAGATTAACCCAATTGGTCTCTCCCCACTCTCTGCTTATCTTGTAATTGCTTCCTGGTCTACAGCCTCTAAGATGTAAATGTATGTTGGTAAGGTAAATCTTAATAAGAAATTTGACGGAGATGATCAATTCCTATTGGAAAGGAACGAAAAATGGTTGCCGATGTTTCGCCCCACTTTGCAAGGCTTTATCAGGGCTAAAAACGATACAAAACAAGTGAATAATGTCAGATATTAAGATTTAATAAAGTAAAGTAAGATACTAAATAGATAATATCTATTTTTTCCTACATATAAGTTTTGAATTTGTATGATTAAACATATCAATTGGTTCCTTCTTATTTAAAATTGTATAATCCCATAACAAAAGCAATTGGTAATAACCTCCTCCCCCCCCCCAAAACCTAGCAAATTGTTATAGAAATCATGTAAGACCAACTAGGCCAATCTGGCAAATATTCAAATATAACATATGCTAGATTTATAATCAAATGCAATCATGCTATTTTGAGACCTTTTTATAATAATAATTGCACACTTGTTTGTAAATATTGAAGTTTACTAATAAATAAAAGAAAAAAAAATTAAAAACAATACTACCAAATAATATTTCTTACTGACCTGCTTATTTTTAGGGAAATATTTCTATATGTACAATAAAATACTTCTTTGGATTTTTTTTTTTGAAACATGAATGTCTATAATAAATCCTCGATATTCACAAAATTAAAATATTAATTTTTACTGGTATATTAAGAATATGAAATTAGGAATCATAAATAAACTATACATTTAGCTGAAATTTAAATAGTATGGATAAGAATAGTATTTACTGCACTCATTATTTAAAAAGAATTCAGGTTTGACAGTATTTATGATAATAAACATAATAATTTTCGTGTATTTTTTTCCTGAAATCGATTGTAAAAAGTATGAAATAATATAATCGATATTTGTAGTAATCGAAGCAGTAGCTTTTGAGTTGATGTGCTTCATTTTGATACTAATTCGAGCTCTGCATTGTGACCTCAGGTGGATACCCAAAATATGTATGATGTTTATCTTGAATCAATATAAATAAACAAATTCCAATTTATATTTCTAGTAGTACCTAACTTAAGCAATGGTAAACTGCTCTACTTCGTAAAATAGTAAATAAAGTACGAAGTAAAGAAAAAAATTGTAAGAGCTACTTAAGATTGCTAAATATGAGCGTTCAGCACTCATTTAGGAAGGTAACATTGCATGTCTCTCATATTTTCATAAATAAATCCAAAAAATTATGTCAGTTGGAATTTTCTTCATCCTTGGAACTCAATTACAATGAAAAATATTTATAAATCTTGTCGTTTATTTTTATTATTTATATGATTGATTTTTGGAGAGTTATTGACCAATTTCGTTAAATTAATTTAGGCGAAAGCATTTTTATTTTCTTACAAAAAAGTAGAAATATCAAAATTTCTGGATGTAGCCTATCCTTAGAATTACCCTAGAAATGGAAACTCCAGGATTGTTTTATATTATATTTATTTATAAAATGTTGTAAGTAGGGAGTTTTGAATTAAAACTGAGCTAACCAACAAGTTTTGAATTAAAACTGAGCTAACCAACAAGTTTTGAATAAACAGATAAATGCAAGGTAAAGTTCGTAAATCTGAAAAAAAATCTATCGTGTAATCAAATAAAATTAAAATGATCTAAATCTATGCAAAAATAGCACAAAGCAAATGTAAAATAAACTTACAAAGTTTTCTTGCAACTGAAAAAATTCTTATAAAAAAAAAATTACCTGAAATGGAATAGGTACAACTTTACACTCTATGCTCACTCGTTATTGGTATTGTGAATAACTGGACTAGACCCACAGTACGGAAGATTCGTCAAGTTCAACGAATGTTGCTTAACAATTGTAATCTAGAATTAGGGTAACAAGCAAATTCCAGCTTTTGATGCCACTTTCTTGCTATAGGGGGCTCTCCCAAGTTCTTCCGACTCTGGAACTTCTGAACTTGTCATATACAGATGGCATTCTGGTAGTGGTCATTTGTCATGGTCATTTTTTTTCAATCCAGTTTTAATGTCTGTTCTAAAAAAAAAAAAAAAAACTGTCTGTTTTAAGGTTTTTTTTTATTACAAAATTTACAGCTATTTGAGTTCTATAAAATCTGAATGAACAACTAAAATTACATTGTCAAATGATATAAATATTTAA
>NW_027107855.1:51234-63129 GCF_000696795.3 Halyomorpha halys | reverse complement strand
AATGCTTTCGCCTAAATTAATTAAACAAAATTGGTTAATAACTCCCAAAAAATTAATCATATAAATAATAAAAATAAACGCCAAGATTTATAGATATTTTTCATTGTAATTGAGTTTCAAGAATGAAGGAAAATTCCAACTGACACAATTTTTTGGATTTATTTATGAAAATATGAGAGACATGCAATGTTATCTTCCTATAATGCTGAGCGCTCATATTTAGCAATCTTAAGTAGCTCTTACATTTTTTTCTTTATATATGAACACTATTGTTTCACAGCTTATTATACTTCAGCGCTGACATGAGAAAGGCTGTAGATAAGAAAATATCGACTTTTTTTTCATTCATAGAAAAAACAGCAGGCGATGAGGTTGTGAAAAAAAACAATGAGTCTATCAGTGAATCCGTAGAACGTCTGCTTCAAAACTAAAAAACTATTTTTTTGTTTTTGTAAAAAAGACAAAACTCTTTTCTTTTTTTTAACGTTGTAAAAAAATTTAAGCTTCTCAGGTATTTTTTAAATGTTTTTGTCTTTGCCTTGATAGTGCTTTGAGTACTGAATGTTAATTAAAATCAGATCCTCGTTCTGTGAGTTCATTGTAGATCCTGAAAAGAATCTTGATACAAAATTTTGCATGAAAGGTTTTGGTTTAATTTTTTTTATATTCTCTCCACAATATCAAATGGATTGCTAAATATCTAGATTAACAATAATAAGTTTTGATGACAAAAGGGATTAATATTTCCTACCCGCATTACGTTAAACTTAGAAGGTTTATAGTATACAATATTTCCTAAGGGTTATGTAACATTCTCAACAATCGTTAATTTTTTTTTGTTTGCTAAACGGCAGTAATCACCTTTTATTAAAATAATATATAGATATATGTTAAGCATCACTATAATAAAAGGAGAGGATAACATTTTAACTGACTCTGTGAACTATATTTACTTGAATTATTATGATACATTTTGCCGTTTGGAGCAAAATTAGAAAGATGACTTTCACTATAAACAGTATATTGAATCGGATTCTGACTTTTTAATATCCTGGGAAAGAATGGACGGGCAAGGATTTTCATTCTCATAAGAACTCGATGGTGCGCTATCAATAGACCACCTTTATTCAATAATGTCTCCTTCCCATAAGTCTGCCCTTCAATATCACCTAAAATATTCATATGACGTCTTCGGTTCACTTTATTGACTCTTTTTTCGATTTAAAAAGAAAATAATAATAAAAAATAAAGCTAAATAGAAATTAAATGGTTATGTCGTATAATTGTTGAATTTATTTAGTGATATTTTCTGAAACTTTTTGTATATTATCTTGAATATCCCTGAAAGTTTTTTAAAATTTAACCACTTATACATTTTAAATATTTTTTTATTACCACAAAAAGAAAAATATCATCAACTATGGTTTGTTTCATCATCTAGCATCTTCTGTCAGCTACTAGAATAAATAATTACAATTGAAATTGTGTTCGACGGTAAGCCTAATTTATGAATTAAAACCAATCTAATTATGGCTTAATTTATGATTTTTTTGTATGCTCCATTGGTGCGTGGGGTTGAGGTAAAAAAGCCGGTTGAGGGGAATGCATTTGAAGAGGGGGATGAGGAAATTGGATAATTTGGATAAGAGTTAGTGTTGTGTGTCAGTCTAGTCTGAGGCTGTATGTGTGGGCCTGCCATCTTTGTGGCTGTCCTGTCTGTGTCAGTGTCGTGAATAGAGGATTTGTGCAATGCTGGAGGCTATGAAAGAATTTGACGTGCCACCTCGTGATGAATTCTGTCACCGTCGGTAGATTGAAGGTCGTATGTATGTGGTCAGTCAGCTGTTTTTCGATGTCAACCCAATAAAGCCAGTATTTCGCAGCACGTTAATATATATATATATATATATATATATAACTTAAGTATCGGCGAAAGCAAAATGTTAAAAAAGAATATAAGCCTACGATTACTGGAGCAATATAGGATAAGAGCCTAAACACATGGAGAATAACTAGCAATGAACTGCTTACTAAACCTGGTCAGTCAAAACCTCATGATATAAAAATAATAAGGTCAAGATATTGGGAATGTGGTTCGAAGCAATCCATCAGGACGCCTCTCAAAAACCAGATGGATAAACAGAATCAAAACATATGCGAAAGAGCTGCGTGAAGCTAACTGGAATGGAATTTTTTTACCTTAATTCGGAACAATTGTTTTGTAAACAATATATTTACCTGAGGTGAAATATAAAAGAACAAAGCATTTCTTAATATAATTCCATGTGATATAAATATTATAATAAACATGACCTGTAATTACTAACGGTATTACTAGTATTTTAATATGTGGAATCAATGATTGATTTGTAAACTGGAGTAGAATTATACTATTTTTTTTCTTGTCAAAGGAATTATTTATATATCTGAAACCGTTATTTAATCATAATTCCGGTATATCTATAGGAATACTTTTAAAAATTATTTTGATTTTATTTTTATACTATGAAGTATGTAATATGGGTTTATTACAAATGATGATTTTTTCGGCTTACAAATTTTTGTATTGTTAAATACTTGTAAATTATATCATCTTTAATTTATTCCTATTTTAAAATATAAAATCACAAATCATGTAATGCTATTTTTTTCGTACCCCCCTTTAGAAAAATAGTTATCAATTACAAATATAACTAGAATATATATTAAAGTCCTGGTTTTACTCGGAGGTTGATATTGAGGTTTATAAGTTTGTGTCCACTGTGTGCGGAGAGTTGGGCTTTAGTTACATGTTGAGCGGGGAGGGTCCGTTTTATATATGATGTTATTCATTTATAACACTCTATTTATAAACGAGGGGCACTAATAGGTAAAGTTAAACTAGCAATGTTTTTAAATGAAAATCCGAGTTATCGTTTTATCGAAGCTGAAAGGATGATTTTTTTTTTGGTCGTCTCAATGATGGATAGATAAATAAGTAATTGTTACTATATGATAAGTAATAGTATGAGTATGTTTATTTGAATAATGTTATACATGTGACTTATGAATGTATTTTATAGAGCGTGAATAAATTTCAAATAACTAGTGCTGCAAGGGAAAATATATTTTTTGAGTATATAGGGAAAATCTATTAATCCTCTCTAAAAGAAAATTTTCTGTGGATTCCGGAAGGTATCAGAGGATAAGTGAGTATCTAGTATTGATTACACAGCTGGTGCCCTTCCGGACAAAGAGCAAAATTATGAAGGCATCATTAGTGACCCGATGCAAATAGCAATGAGTTAAGACGAATCTATTTCATTAAGTTTATGTTAATGTTATATTTTTAAAAATTAATTATATAAGTTTTATTGAGTAATAGTGGCTAAAGCTTTATTAATATTTAATAAGGCTTCAACAGGCATGTTTATAAGGAAGCTGTCTCTAACATTTCTCTTCAATATCACTTCCTAGCTCTGATAACTTGAATGTTGAATTTGGCTTCTCCGATATTTTAAATTAATGTTACTGGTTTAAATCAGTTTTACCAATGGTGGAATAACAGCAGTATATACCTACATACTTCAGTTGAGATTATCATTTTAAAGATTGATACATTCTGATAGTAAGTGTGATATGTACAATTAAATAGTAGTTAGTAAGCTGCAGAAACTTTAAAGATAAATTATTATATATTTACCAAATTTAAATAATTCCATAATGCAGTGAAAACCAGATTAGAGAAAGAAAACGTTACTAGAATTCTTCCCATAAAAGTACACAAGAAAAAAAAATGTTTAGTACTTTATTTATTCCATTATGTTCATATTCCAGATGTAAAAATAATAACAAACATTTTTTGTTTGACAGTAATAAATCATTTTAAGGATAAAATTCACTAATTGTATTTTTATATTTTTCTTTACACATAGATTAACCAGTTCTACTTTTAGTATTTCTAGTCAGAGCCGTTTTTAACCAAGTGAGGATCCCGGACATTTTGAGATGTGAGGGCCCTCCCAATAATATCATTGCTTCATATTTAGGTTTCTTTCGTACAATAATTAGTAATTAATCTATTGCGTGTTGTAATGACAACAATTATCAGCATTCATTAATATGTTCTTCACAAAATTATTGTTCTTTTCTATCAATAATTTCAATTTTGACTTATTCTTGACAAACCTTGTCTATGTGTCAGCTCTCAATTCCCCAGAGCATCTTGCAACTTTTCCTAAATTTCTCCAATTATAAATATTATATCAGCATGAAAGAGGTTCTTCAAAAAAATAGTTCCTATTTTGTTTTCATTTACATCATCTACTGCACTTGCAAATGTTATTTAACTTATTGATTACATGAGGATCAAGAGACCTTTCTGTCCGATTTCTTAGTCCAATAATAATGCCCAAGAATCCTGTCTGTTGACCCTTATTTTGCATTGAAATAAATGGATTTTATCAGACAATTACGTCAATGTGATCCTTTTCTTGTTCATAATGTTATAAGGGTCCGATTTTATCAGATGAAATTCCGGAAAATCCCGTCACTCCTGTTTATCAGGAATAGTAGTTTTATAATAAAAACCGAAATTCTCTTATAAATTAACCTCAAATAATGAACAGAAAAGAGTTGATCGCGCATTTAGATAAGATTGCCGTTAAAATTTCAAAATGGTAGAATAAATATGGGCTTCTATAAAATATCAAATAACCCAACACACGTTGCTACCAACCATGGTTTCCACGAGGCAGCTGCAGACTACTCACTCCTCTATAATCAGTTCCTTTGGGGCCAATTTGGTAATGTCCTTCCCACCAGCTTAGTCTTTTTTTTAGGGATAGTTACAACTCAGAATTCACAGATTCGGTGTTTCAGGGTCAGCTGATGTTCGTAGATATTTCTTATCTTGTATATATCTTTCCCCGAAACAGACCGTCCATTGATCAACATACGTAAACCGAATTTACTTCAGACGGGGTTTACCTCCAATAGGAGAGAAATATTGCATTATGACATGGGTGTAACCCATTTTGGGAGCTCATCCTTTCAAGTACTGACGCTCCACGTTGCCTACCTTACTGCAAGTATATCAACCCACTGGGTTACCCTAGTCCCATGAGACCCCTTTATATCTAGAATAAATATATCATCTCTCTGATTGGACAATTAATGATTGTTGATAAGACTGAATCATGTTTTTTAAAAATTTTATTGGAGAAAATAAACCTTCCCTCTAGGCTTGAAGTAATTTAATGCATTGATGGAATTGTTGATTTTCAATATCACTTTGATTATTGATATGATAACGAAATGGATTAGTAAGAACCACTTAATTCTGAATTTTGAAGCATCGTATATTATCTTTTTTTTATCCCCCTCCCTAGCCATTTCTGGCATACGGTGTTGCAGCAGTAGGGTAGTGCGCTAGGATTACGTATTCCACTGCTGCGTGACCTTCATCTTTTTTTTTCATTTTTATTTATTTAAAATTTGACACATTTTATTTGATCCGTTGTGCAGTCCAACACTGCGGTGAGCGCCTTTTACATCCAGCTGCATCCGTACGTCCTCCTGGTATCAGCCCGCGCCTGATTCTTCAAATTCATCTTCTTTCGTAATTATCTTGTGGCTTTATGAATATTCATGTTTAAATAGATAGTATAAGTATTGGGCACACAAGAAAAGCAATTAACACAACCAAGGTAAAGGAATAGACTCTGAGACAGTTTCTTCGATTTTATCTTTTCCTTAAAAACTCTTACAGAAATGTAAGATGTTTCCACGTCACATTACCTATAATATAGACCATAGAAAACTGTCATACAAGCCTATCTACTAAAATTCTTAAAAACAACCCACTTAAATCTAACAATCTTTCTTAGTTCCAGATTCATCCTCACCTCCTGATATTCCAGTTAATTATCCGAAGTATGTAAGGATCCTAGTCTGTTAGGATATTCTATGTCCGTTGTTAGATTGTAGATCAGATAACTATTAGAGCTTTTCGAGGATATTATAAGAGACTAGTCAGTTAATAGTATTCTGTAGTTTTATATATTGTCCTAGTCTTTGTATTTCTTCATATAAAGTATTTAAAGTCGAATTCTGTTATTCTAGATATATCATTTTGTTTCCAATAAGCATCTTATTTAATAATACAAATAAGTCGTTTCATTTTCTCAGTTAACCAATTAAGGATATGATAATGGAAGATTTAATCGTGTCTATAGGATGTGAGGTGGAGTTAATGGAAAGTGATTGGGGCGTCCGAGCCTAGACGTAATAAAGTGAGCATAGCGTGCCTGTTAGCTGTGACACAGTACAAAGTGCCAACAAAGACTCCCTTGATGAAAAGCTCCGGTGACACATTGCATCCCCGACTGTGGTTACAAGTTAATTAACTTCCCCGGATAACTTGCTACACCTGCTAATTATTACCTGCACCCATCTCCCGGGACCTGTTAAATACCGTCTCGTTTCTGATTTGATAAGGCAACGTGTCTCATTGTGTAGAGGAATATGTTTTAGCAATTATTAAACGTTTTAAGAATTTAAATGAAATAACATTTAAATGTATTTATCTTAGTATTGATCTCGTCTTTAAATTAATTTAAGGGGATGATTCAATGTTCCTTATATCTCAATCATAGTTGTTATTTAAACTTAAGATGATAATAAGACCTATCTGTTATTAAGGAGTTGAGTTTTTTGGGTCTACTAAACCATTTCTCATTCTCTAACTCATAATATCCTAAAATCCTCAATGCTCAATTACTTTGGCGCAAATCAAATAACTCATCAGGACCAGACACTAATATTTCCATGATAAATTCCCTATCCACTGATATCCAATAGGTTCTTCTTCATTAACTGATAATCCTCCGACGCAGCTGAAAAGAATATGACCTCGAGATCTTAACCCTAGAAATGTTATTGGTGTTCTACCAATGCGTTGAAAATCAAGTCTGTATCATGTCATTATGTAACTCGAATCACATTTATTTATAGTATATACTTTTAATCAATTTGTAAATATTAATAAATTAATCCAAAAAAATAAAAATTAATATAAAAATCTATGAACGGTTATTATATTTCTTGACAATGAATCTCAAAATTTGCCATGGTAATAGTTAGGATAATTTATAATGATGAAAAGGTATGATAATTGTAATTTATAATATACTAATGAAATTTATATCAGGATAATTAATATTTACAGGTAAAGGAAATATTTACTTACAAGATTCATTTATTCATGGATTTAGATCAGAAGGAAATTAAGGTTGTTAGCAAGGCTCAGATTGGCATTAAATGAAGTTGCGAAGACTAGACATATAATATAATTTCATGTTGCTGTAAAGAAGACAATAAATGATTGGTCAGGCACTGCGGTTGTACAGGAAGGATGCAAAGATTAAAAGGATATAATCATGTATCTGCAGGAGTGAATGTTGACTTTGAACTGAATGTGTTGGAGGTTAGATGTAGGCGATATTTCAATTGGGTGTGTTTATAAATGGAAATATTAAGGCTTGTATATAAACAATTCTGTTGATATCTTGTTTATCAACTCCTAGCTAAGTTAAAATGAAACGACAGATTTATTTAATTTACAATGTTTTCAAAAAATATGTATGGTGTAATATGGGATAAAACAGTTTTCTTTAATTAAAAAAAAATATCAAACATTACATCAGACGTAGATTTAAAAATTTCTCATATTAAATTGGATCGTGTATAAATCTATGAAACAAGAGCATATTGATATGGCACGACTCAAGGTAGAAAGAAAACAAATCATTTTTAACAACAGAACAAGAAAATTGTTTTTCGATAATTTTCCATGGAAGAATTAACACAGTCCAAACAAAGCTACACGAGTTGGTCATTATTGGAGGTTTATTTTTATCTATAAAATTATTGATTCAGCACCCTGAAATTTTTATTTGATCCTAACTTATTTTTTTTAGACTTATACTTGAATGACTGAATGACTCCTACCCTCGTCTCACTCCCTATCCTGCTTGCCCTTTTTTCTTTCCTAACAAGATTAAGAAGCTCAAATTAGAATAACCTGCTGGGGTATGTAATGAATAATTCAAATTCTAATAAAAAGAAAAAAAAAACATACAATTGGAATTTTCATCCTCTTGATAACAGAACAATGTAAACAGTACCTAACTGCTAACGATGTTACTTGCAAAAAAAAACATCGTTCTACCTTAGTTGATGGTGAGTAAACGTGGGATGAGCAATCCACAGGGGCACTTGTAAACCCCATCACCTTTAACTTGGGGTAATAGGAACGAATGCGGGTGGCTAACCCTTACATCTGTACCACCATAAAGCGGAGGGGGAGGGGTGAAAATTGAGTGAAGCGGAAAAATCATAGCCGAGTGGAGAGAATTAGTGGGTGGAAAGCAATCTGGCGGCTAATGAAAAAGACGAGCTGCTCTGATAACTGCGGGAGGTAGGAGGGGGAAGAAAATCTGTTTCCACTAGCTACAATTAAAGCCCTCGGGGGGTGGGGGATTCAAATTGTCGTAGGGCCCTAACCAGTCCTCCTATATTACACCCGCTATGGAAATCAACCCTAACTATCTCCTAATGAAAACCGAGTATTAGTTCCTCCGTCTCCCTCAGCTTGTACCTGTTAGTAGAATTGAGTTCCTACCTTCATGGACACCCAATTAACGACTGAAAACCTTATGAAGCAATACAAACGAAAAACTTGAACGGAAAAGGTCTGTTGGAGCTCTCGTGAAATTTTAATTTTGATTTAATGCTTTAAAAATTACAATGAAAAGGAAATTCATGAAATTAATTTTACTTCACTCAATTTCTGGAAAAAAACCAAAAACAAATGTTCTTCACTGTCAATCAGAGCGACTGAGGAATAAAACTCCCTTAGGACCAGAAAAAGTGTATTGTTATATAGTTTTATTTTTCCACAACGTTGGATAAAAATAATTGTTTTCCTCAATTATTCTGATTGATAATTAATTATAAATTCCACTAAAAAAATAAACAAAATATATATTTGTATGTATATATTCCTCCATTGAGGACCTATTTAGGTCCAGAGTGGGAATTACAAAATTTATTACTTACAACCAACGTGAAATAAATATTGGCTGACTCACCTCATCCCACTCAGTTATCTGGCCCTCTAATAGTTATATTATTTTTTATGCAAATGCAATGCAACAGGTTACGCAGAGCAGCGTGTCAAGACTTATGATAATAGGTTTCCATATGGAATACTTGAACTGAAGTGCCCATTTCCTAATGGTTCAACCGAGTGGTAGGTCTGACCGTTGGGATTTGGGTTTTCATGTAATTCCCTGGAGAAAGGTTTGTAAGAAATGACTGCTGATTTTATCGACATCGAGTCTTTGTTGTTAACAATGTAAGATTGAGAATATTTCTTATATGTTTTTATAATGAATTTTTTCTTATAAGTGTATTATAATATTCATTGAATATATAATTAGTTTAGTAATATAATTTACTAATTATATTATGTATTTTACTATTTAATTTACTAATTATATGGTTTTTTACCTGTATATAACATAGATGGAAAATCGAGGTGAAAGTAGATCATATGAAGTAAAAAACTAATAATCGGGCAGACTTGTAATAACGCATATATTATTGAATTCCTTCCAACATTCCTGACAAATCTGATTTATACATTGATTCGCACTATCTTATTCGGAATTTTAAGTAAGAATTATTCGTGCTTAGAACAATAAAATAAACAGCAGAAAATAAAATTACGACTTATAAAATTTATTATTTGGATATTTTCATTTATCAAAGATCGTTTAGCACCTGCCACTCTGAAAAGATGGAGTGACAAAATATTTCAGAGTCAACAATTCAGAGCTAAGGGTAGGTTGGAAATTGTTTTTGTTTCTTTGGAACCTGAAAGGGGGGGGAGGGGTGTGTGGCTGAAGGGGGTGGAGACAATAGAGGGGCCTTATTGTTTGAAGCCGCTTGTTTTCGAAATTACCGCCAAATAGTGCCGCCCCTTCAACAATGCCTAGCCTAAGTCTTTCTTAGTCAAACAAAGACCCCTTTTCAGGGCCGAACCCATCTACTTACAATCTACCACCGCAACTACACTGGCGCACTGCTAAATTTTAGCTTCGTATTATTTTAAGACTATTAAACATATCATATAGTATATTTATGTATTATTTATTTTCCTCCGAAATAACGCTTAGGCTTTATTTTAACCCTCAAGCAATTAACCCAGCAAAAGTGCCCTACTTTTTTGTCCTCTAACATAAGGTGTCCCATGAACATTTATAGTAGATTTGTACTATTTTTTTTATTATATATATTTGGATATGATGATGGCAAAAATCTTTACGATTATTTTTAATTCAATTTGAAAATTGGAATTGTAAATTGCAGCTCTTCTATCAGAGGCTATATCAAATTAGTCCGAGAGCTCGTGCAAAATAATCAACATCATCTGATAAAAACTGATACCATCTTTTTGAATCTTTATTGAAGTAACAATAAAGAAATAAAAGTCTGGACGTCAGATGATGCTACCTGCAAGAATTGCCGCTGTTTCAAAACGAAAAAATTATTTTTTTTTAATCGAAGCCACGTATCTTTAGAAATGCCTAGAACACTATAAAACCTAGTAGAACGTCATTTAAAGTAGAATAATTTTTCTAATATGAGTCCTAAAAGATACGTTTAATTCTTTTCCGAGATATACTTTTTCATAAAAAAAATGCACTGAAAAATAAGTGCTTATTGAATTTATTTTGGGAATTCTATATCTCAAGAATCACGTTCAGGTGTCTGCCAGCACTCAAATTAAAGCTAAAGTAATATACTATAAAGTAGCCTATATGATTTTTTCATATGAATATGGATTTGTACGAACAATTAGAATTTAATATATTTTTCAAACATCATGATAACCACTACTCCAACTAAGACAAACGTCATAAAGTACTTTATATTACATTAAATTAGCTTAAATTCGAGTATTAACAAAACATCTGCAAGCCTAATGGTTCCTGAAATAGTTTTTAATAAACCAAAAGATTTTCCAAACAACTAGAAATCAACATCTGGTGAATTTATTTTGGTAAATATGAAAAATAATGACACTTCACAGTTAATCAAATTTAAAAATTAAAAACGAAAAACACAATACTTTGAATTGTTTGTTTTTGCTCTAGCAAAAGTTGTAATTTTAGAATCTTAAAAATGGTTCATTAACCCAAAATGTTGGCTTTCATGTAGTAGTACAAGCAATAAATTCGTAGCTGGTGTCCCGATTGACTATTTTTTAATTAATATGTATTAAAATTTGAGGATGAGAAAATAAAAAAAAAAATTCAATTTTTTCGTCGGTTATTAACTAATAGCTACAAAACGTTTATATTACAACTACTTAACCTAATTTATAGTACAATACATTAGCTTTAATTTGAGTTTTGGCAGACATGTTAACGTGATTCCTGAGGTATAGATATCCCAAAATAAATTTACTAACCCCTGTTATTCAGTAAGTTTTTTATATACAATATGTAAAACGTTTTGAATATATTCAAACATTTGCATTATATATAAATGAATTGAAATGGATTCAGAATGACTTGGTTCGAAGCAGCTCTGAAGGATTTAAAAGAAGAATGTTTGGCTGTGATAGTGTAATAAGATCCTTGAAAATGGCCGGAATGGTATATTATTAAAATACTAAACTCAACGGAATATTAAAATACTAAAAATGTGATGAGACCAAATGAATGTTTTTTTTATAACTACTAAAAGCTACAAGCTTGTCAATTTTATATATGTAATAAGTATACATGTATAAGTTACGGTACGGGAGTTACGGAGTCAGCTGTTATTTCAATGTCAGCTGACTGA
>NW_027107855.1:41644-45074 GCF_000696795.3 Halyomorpha halys | reverse complement strand
TTTTTGACATTTTGCTTTCGCCAATACTTAACTTATATCTTCTCGAATATATCTCGAATTCAATATGTTTCACTGTCTGTTAGTGATTGTTAGGTGTAAGGAATTCTTAGGTGTTGGATTCGAAAAATAAACCAATTTCGAACCAAAGCAAATTCAGTAATGAAAAAATTTTTTTTTTAAAAACATTTTTAATTCATTCGTTTTCATGGTACACCTGTAGGTGTGGACTAAAGGTTTAGCCCACCGTCGATGTTGACCGTCGAACTAATTTATAATGTTATACACACCTTCAATGCTGAATTTAATATTTTAATTCTCTTGTAATTGAAAAAATTACCAGTGGGAAGTATATCTTTAGGGTTATAAATCAATATTTGAAGGTCTGAATTTTTTCTGCAGTAACCATAAACGTATCCGTGAATGATCTGTGCAAAACTTCAACAAAAGAGAAGACTTCTCTTTAATGTAAATAAAGAGATAAACAAAAACCGCGTGCATTCCCAGCATTGATTTCTCTTAAATATCCTTATTTTACCAGTATGTTCTTTCATATGACCAAAAATAGTATAAAGTAGATGTCTACCAAAAAAAGTTGAAACCGCCCTCATTGTGGGGAGGCTAATAAAAAGGCAAGTTTAGTCCCATAGGTGAGAGGGTTGCGAACATTGTTCAACGAAAAAGTTAGGATATTAAAAATTGAATTTGCGCATTCAGCCTTCCTACTGAAGCCTGGTTCTCACTCTTTCAATAAATATGGGATGAATGAAGTTCTTTCTTAATTAATGTTATTTCATAAAAGAAATAATTTTGGTACGCCTTAAGTAAATTTATTATTTAATGTGGTCGAGTCCTTCAGATTTATTTTTAATCGTAAATCAATAAGGTTGGGAATTAAATAGAGTTACTATTATATTATTCACCAGTATAGAGGCCAACCGACTATACTGATTGCTAGAATAAAGATATTAATAAAAAATAATATGAAATATACAGAAAAAAGTGCCAAGTAATCAAAATAAGGTCCATCAGCCATTTTTATTTCTTATCGTCCATGTTTCTTAAGTTAAATTAGTAGTCTTAATTCTAATAAGCTAATCCTCAAACCACATTGAATTAAATATGATTTCATGATTTCACAAGATAGTTCTTAATGTTTTTAGTGTCTGGAATAATACTTTGGTAAGATTATTATGATTTTTTCGTCTTATCTATGAAGAAAGTATTCCCTCTTCAAATAAGAAATATATCTCGCCTCCCTTAATCTTGAGTAGATAAAATGGAAACCAATATGGAATATTTTCATCATACAACTTCTCTCTATTATTCATATTTTTCAATAATACATTCACATATACTATAAGGGACGTTGGGATCCTAGCAACTTTATTCCCCCTTGTCAAAGATAGAATGAAATATATCAACTGTTCTTGCTATTTGTATATGAGATTTATTTCTATATATTACTCTTTCAATATTTTTTTTCTATTTCGGAGCAACTATATTTCATATTTATCCTTTGCCTCTTAAGGTTATTTTATTCCTAAAATATCCACTCACCCATTTTTCCAAGATTTTAACAAAAATGGCAATGCTACCTCTATAAATCACGTTCTAATCTATTATTATTGCTTAATTACTGCAAATAACATCCTAACAAGCAAAACGTGTTTTAATACTGGTATATTTTATTATCAGTAAATATACTTTATTTGTTAATATTTTTTAATTTTTAAGAATGAAAACTTTAATACCATATAATCTTTTCGCTCTTCTGAGACTTGTTTTATTGTTTGAGTAAACTAGATATAAAGGAAAATAGACAAAATAAGTTATTAAATACAAGCTTATTAAGAAATTAATATGTTTCCCTATTGTTTCAATCGGTAATTTGACTGAAATTACCGACGACCGCGGTAGAATATCCTGCAAAAATGTTATAAATTGTTGAATCTGAGATGTAAATTTATATTTAACGTATATTAATTTATTAGTAATAATCTTCTTTATTAAAAATTAATGTATATTAAAACTTTTTATTCAATAGATTGTCCTTGAGGGTGGCCTGGTTTCCCGAAACGTTAGATAGTTATGAAAATATTAAAGAGTGTTTTGAGACAAATTATTGTATTTGAACAAAAAGATGAAAAGTTCTTTAAAAACTTTTGAGAATGATCTTTTCATTTACAGAAGGCGTTTCATTATTGTTCCCAAGGTTCATTAGTGGGCTTACCTTTGGATTACAGAAAGGTTGGTATGAAAATAAAAAAAACCGGTGGAAAATTTCAACTATAAAAAAGAGGCTCTTTTAATAGTAGTATTATAAGAATATTGGGTTATAAAAAATTAAAGCAACTGCTATTTACTTAATTTTTAACATTCTTCCCTACAATGATACAATGAATTCTTCCCTAAAATATAAGTTTCTTGTACATTTAAGAAGATTTTCTCATTTATCAACATTGAGCCCTATCTCTCTTCCCCTTCTTTGTTAACTTTATTAACTGTTGAGCTCCTGGCAGAGTTTTGATTTCACGCCCTAGAGGTCTTCCTCCTACTTTTCCATTTATATTTACAGTCCACAGCGTTACAGACAATAATTTCTTATATTAAGAAAAATTTGATTAATTTTAGTGAATGTTCATTAGATTTTCGTGAATTGATTTATTATTTACTTTTCCACTTTCCAAATCAGCAAATATTTTTTTAATTTGAGTTCTGAAAATCGTAAAACAAAAAATTAATTTGGAATGTCTTGGAGTGATGTAGATGATGTCGGTGGTTGCGGTCACCAAAAAAGAACTCAAATAAACAAAAATTATTTTTTCTTACCGATGTTTTGACCTGAGTTTCAAGTCTTCATCTGGGATATTGCAGTAGAGATACTGACTAGACTGTTTAGTTTAGTTATTATTATTATTATTAGCTTATGAATTATTATGTAAGTATGCTTGAAAAAGGTTTAAAACTTCCTACTTAAAAATATACTGGGGATATTTTTAAGTTTGGAGGCAATAGCTCCTAAATTATTACCCGTAAGTTAAACATTTAAATTAGTAAAATTTAAAGGATTTAATTACGAAAAAAATTTGCCACAGCAAATATCCGTGAAAATTTGTTCAAAACCGTTTCAGGTGTCAACAACAGAAGTTTATTTTATTAAAGAAAGAACTATGATTTTACATTTTTTATTCGGGGCTCAATATCTTGAAAAGCTCCAACCCACGAAAAAAGGCATTTTTTTTAAAAGAAAATTATATTTACATATATTTGAGCCCTTATTGAACTCTTTAAACTCAATATTTATCTAGATAACGTTTTTCAAACACCAATTTGTTTCTTATTTTTTTTGTTTAATTTAAACAAACATGAGAACTAATTAATTTGAGAAAATAATATATTGTACATTTAACAAGATTCAGTTTGAGTATAT
>NW_027107855.1:35409-41589 GCF_000696795.3 Halyomorpha halys | reverse complement strand
TCTGTTCGTCTAATAAGGTCCATGGTATTTCCCAAAATAAATTTACAAAATGTTCATATATGGGTATTTGAAAAACTATTGATCTCGGGACGTATTGAGTTTAAAGTGTTCATTTAGGTATCAAATGTGAAAAAAGTAGTTGTTTTTTTAACAAAGACGTTATTTTTCCCCCGTGCTGTTGTTAATTTTCAATGCCATGAGCTCTAAATGAAAAAAAGAAAAAAAAGTAAAGTTTGTTTCTTTTCATTGATGAAGTTACAGCGCTTTTTGCTTTATGTTTGTTTAGAAAATGGACGTTAGCTACTAAAAAGAAAAAAAAAATCAGAATTCTCTAAAAATAATAATTTTAATTAAAATTATTTTAATATCACAAATAAAAAACCAAAGCAAAACCTTTTAGTGGAATAACATTTAAAAAAATGAAATCCATTAATTAAAAATGGGTTTTTAGATATAAGGCTAAAAGCACTGGACTACATAGTGGGATGAAAATAAGTTTCCTTTAAAATTTAAGATGATATAAACCTCAAAACAAATACTTTTAAGAAAAATTAGAGCAATGTAATACTTTAAATTAGTTATTTACATATAAATGTATTACTTGAAGAGTATTTGGCTATTAATATCTATATTTATGACTACCATTTTGGAAAGTATCCCATATTAAGTCTACGAAACTTCTAGGAGAAGTAAAAGTTTTACTATTGTCTTTTAATAACATTTTTATATAAGAGTCTCATAACAGATATTAATAAAATTAAAACTTAATGTCAGGTTAACAAGAAATTTTTACAATAATAATTCTCTTACTCTAGTTCCTGATGAAGGCTGCATAGAAGGTTTCCTCTGGTATTCCAAAGTGTAATATCTGCAGTATCTTTGCCTCCATCACTACTGACTTGTGCCCAGTGCTTGGACAATCTGGGCTAATCACAAAGGTTTGGGCAGTAAATGGCGTGTGAGCGAGGGGTTGTTTTGACATGGCCTGTCCTGGCTCAGCCAATGCCAAGGGCTCGCCTTTCAAGTGGCCCGTCACAAGCAGTCGGTTTGGTCTGCTTCGTACTAAAGGCTCAATTCACAATTACCATTAGCACTATCATTTAGTATTGCCTTTATCTAGCTTCTGGCTGTGAATTATTGATTTTTTTTATTTTATTTTATTTATTGATATTTACCATTGTACACAAAATACATCAAGTAAATTTGTGTAATTTTTTAAACCAATATATTGTATCTATAGATTTCAAAAATTTACAATTAATATTTTTTTTTAATTTATAAGATAGATAACGTTAAAAGCGGTAAAACTGAAATTTTATAATAATTGATCAAAGAGAGAAATGTGGTTAATGTATGGGATATTTCTTCCTGAGTGGAACTTCTTGAAGGCTTCCAGGTAAGAGATAAATTAAAGTAAAATACTAAACAGTGTGCTTGTGAGTAAACAGCTTAGAGGTACGGAAGTGTACAATTTTGTGCATATCGTAAAATGATTTTTGGCTCGGTCTTCAAAGAATACAACAGCTCAGAGAAATAAATTAGTACTGATAATATTAATATAACTAGTGAAAAAAAAAACCTAAATACACATAAATAGAAAACAACAACAGAAAGTTGAGTAAATAAATAAAATATATGTAAATAATAAAAAAAAATCAGAATTAGATTAAAAGAAATAAGAAAATGTATTTCCATTAACCTGACGAATTATATATTTTTAAAGTTATATAATATCGGATCTACTACTATCGTTCTCTAATGTAGTTGAAAAGTCACTCGGTTTTTATATTTCTGTTAATTTATAACTGTAGAATGGACATTATTGGAAGATGTAGAAAAATAAACATTTGTTATGTTGTTTTAATATTGGCTACTTAGTGGTAAGTCTTAGAATTGGGTAAAAGTAAGTAAGTCTTTTAGGTCTAATCCTAATAACTTCTATGATGAAGAAGAGTTCCAAGAGCATGGTTATATAATTGCTGAAGGACTCTTGTTCAAAATGCCTTTCCATTATTTTTGGATATTCTTTTGTGTTGCCGTGGTTCTAATGGTACAGGTAGGGTCCTATCATGGACCTGGGAGGGATAGTACCTCTTTTACTGGGTTATCAGTCACTTGAATTCCCCTTATATCGACTTGACCAGGTAATGAACCTACTTCTCCTACTTTAAGATTTCGATGGTTACCTGGAAAATTGGAACAGATGATTTTAGTGCCTTTAAAGTACTCAACGATCTACAGTGGTGTTATTTTCAACCTGTTCTTGTCTATTGGGTAATAGATTTAAAGCATAAGGTGGATCTGACAGCATCATTCAGATTTTTCACTTATGAAGATTTTATTATAAACATGAAATGATTTTAATATATCTTTTTTTAACTTTACTGAAGTGTAGGATGCAAGTTTTGCAATCATAGCAGACCCTTCATTTATCGGTGTTAGCAATTATATTTTTCTTAAATTATCTATACACATTTTTACAAATTCTTCTTTTCTATTTTGAGACCATAATATTGTCTTGTGTTGCATGGGCCAAATAGAAAATAGGAGGGCCTCCGCAAATGTTTGGACTCGTCTCTTATTTTAAGCATGAATCAAAAATCATCATAACTGATATCATCAACTTCAATCTGAGTTAGATTATCCATAAATTAAAAAACAATTAATTTTAACATTTTTAGTGCCACTTGACTGAAATTAACGCCCTATAATATACGAACCTCTGTTACACATAAGAAGCTTATAACTTTTCGTTAACTGTGGGTTTTGTCAACTAAATCTGCATAAGTTTAATAAGCTGTTAAATTGGAATTAATTAATGAAGTTTCAAATTATTTTAAAAAAAACAACGAAAAAAGTTAAATCTGAAATCACTCGTACTTACGATTTGTCAAAGGATATTGCTCATCCACCGCCTATCTGAAAAATAAAAAGAAAAGAAAGTTTCTCCGTTTCTGAAAATAGGGAATAACCAAGTTTTAAGTGGAAATTCTTTCACTTCCATTCCTTCACATTATCCTTCAGAACTTTTCCAATAGTTTTCCGTGCCATCCTGGATTTTGATGGTCCTTTTTAAAATTATCCCTGATCACTTTGAAGAAGGGTTGAAGGGCTCATTAATAAACGGTCGACTCTTATAGTTCTTTCTTAATTAAATTGTGTTTAAACAACTTTTTCCTCCCTTCTTTACAATGATCTGTAATAGCTATCATCTCTTTTAATTTTCTCTACTGAGAGCTAGTTTGACTAGTTTCATTCCCCTCATTATATTTTTTTGATAAGCTTAATTAGTCGTTATTAATTATGGGAAAATAAAAGACTAATCTGTTATCTAGTTTAAAATGGGTCTTTATTGTTCCATAAATACTAAAAAATTAAAATAGTTTTTTGGTGTTATATACTTTACAAATCTATAGTTACATTACATTGCAATAGAGCTAAAAATTTAGAAGTTTATATTATTTGAAAACATGTTCCTGATTGACTAAAAAAAATTATAATTCAAACTTAATCTACTTAAAATAACATTATTTTTACATAACTGTTGAAAAAAAAATTTTTTTTCTACTTATCTGATTGGGTTCTTAATTCATTATTTTTTATTTCTGCCACTTAGATATTTTTTTAATTTAATTTAATACGGTTCAGTTTCAAACTTTGTTAAAAATGTCCCAGGTAATTTTCCTTCACGTTACTGAAGTGGAATGGCAGGTTCAGGTTATTAAAAAAAAAAATCTTTTTCCAAGTAATAAAATTTTTACAGTAGTTTTAGTTTAATTGTTAATTCAATTAAACCATTTTGTTTTAATTAATAGTTCTAAAAAATAATTATTATAGAATAGTACAATGGTAAATCATAGATAAAGAAAAATCAGAAGTTGTAACTTTTTATTTCTAAATTAATAGAAATAAAACGTTATTTACCTTAACCCTAATTTTGATGAAAACAAATTTTTGGTAACAAATGAATGATTGAAATTAATTGAACAAAAAAAAATCATAATAATTTCTGTTCCACATTTGGAATAACCAAAGATAAAAGTTTATTGATACAGTCCCTGAAAAAATTGACTTTTTTCTTTATCTTTCCCTATGAAAAAAGTAAGGGAGCTATTTTATCTACTACTAGTATATCTATATACTATTATATGTAAGCCATCAGGCTATTATATATAAGCACCATTTTAATACTTCTTTTCAATATATTTTCTTTCCTGAAGAAGAGATATAATATAGATTCAATAATCAACAAACTCTGCTAAATATTCTATTATTAGGATCAATCTATTCCTCTTATTCTATACAATACCTCATTTATATGATCGATTTGGAACAATACACCAATCAAAGCGAGAAGAATAACGATTTTAAAAAGAGTATTTCCCTAACTACCCAAACCCACTAGTTTCTAATCTTGCATCCTCTTCCATTCCTGACAATCCTCCGAGGAGCCTGAATAGAAGATGGCCACCTATAAAACGTCATTAGAGTGCTAGCAATGGGTAGTTCTCCACACGCCTGTATCACTCCATTATTACCGAAATCAAATTTATGGAATGTGAAAAAAAAAAATAAAAAAAAAAAATTGTATTCAAAGTTTTCATTTTCTGTAAACCTTATTATCTATATTCCTTGACTCTATTTCATATCCTAATAATGTATGTTGAAAATTACTGTACCAAACATATCAAATATGTTATATGAAATTATTATATTTTATTATGTAAAGTATTGTAAATATTAGTTTAATATTGATATGATGGTTTTGATTATTCTCTTAAATTTTAGATATTTCATATGAATTATTTAAACTTTCCATTCGATATTCTGTGTAGTTATTAGGTGATATCCACTAACATGAGTTGAGAACAGCTGAGAGAGAACTAGGCCCGAGGGGACTAGGCCCGCAGGTTTTCCATCAGTTACAGGCTCTTCCTCTCCTCTCCAGCTGACGTCCAGGATTACATTGTCTTCTTCCCTAAGAGTTACCTGTTCTAGATCTACCTGTAATTAACAAAATACCACTTTTTGCTGCATATGGTAGAGAAATATAGCTCCTGATGTATAAGAGTACTTGTTTTGATATTTTAACTCTTATTTTTTTTTAACCACAGATATTTAATTTAGTTTATGTACATCGTTTGATAGTAACCATTACACTGGAAGTGCTACAGATATATCGAAAATTTTCTAACTATAAGTTGGAAGTGTCGTTATAAGTGTTTTTCCAGGAATTGTCAATTTTGATGTATCAGATATATCTTCATAACTTTGGACTCCTAGTATTTTTTAAAAAATGTTTAATATGTAATTATATATCAGAGTTTAGGGTAGTCGGAAAATGTATATAATATGGGTGTATTTACTACAGCTTTCGAATATATCAACCCAATCCTCGCTTTCATAATATACAATAAGCTAGAAGTGGTTTCTGTTAATAAGCAACTAGAGATTAAATGAATATTCCATTCAGTGAATCTATTTATTACATTATTGTGTTTATATATGAGCTGTAAGATTTTTCTATACAAAAGAAAGTAAAGTACAAGTTCATCCTGTTGTCGAATGAAAAAAGCTCTCTGCAAATCTTTTAGTTGGACGCACTAGGAATTTCTGAGTAAAGCACATTTCAATAGCGCCCTTTTCTTTTTTCATCGTTTCATTTAAATTTTTTTAATTTTTATTTCTATTGCATTTCTTTTTTTTTTAAATAGAGCGTAGTGACTTTGTATTTTTAGGCGTTTTAATTATGAGACTACAATGTGTGATTTGACTACACAATCTGTCTATTAAAGTACATTCTATAGTAATATTAATAAATTTTAAGGTCATTTAAAGGAAAACCAAACAATCTTAAGGTAAAGGCTGAATTAAAACTATCATAACATTTTACTAATATTCAATGTGCTAGTGTCCTCAACAAATAATGATTATGTTTGCCGCAATTTAAATAAAAATAAATATATTTCAACTTCTGGAATCATGACAAATAAAAGATTAAGTCTAGCTTCCAATAGATACTTGGAATAAAAGATTAGCCTTATCTTCCAATAGATACTTGGAGTAAATGATTAGCCCATCTTCCAATAGATGCTTGAAATAATTTTCTCGTTTGACAGGACTGTGGTGATCATTCTAAATAAATGATCCAATCAATCTGCTTAGAGAAAGTCAACAAAA
>NW_027107855.1:32992-35359 GCF_000696795.3 Halyomorpha halys | reverse complement strand
TATATAACAGTTTTGCCCAACAAGTCCCAGTCTTATTCATTAAGTCTTTATTTTATTTATCTACATCTAAAAAAATAAATTAAAACATCCCATTCTTACTACCATTGGTCTAGTAATAGTAATCTTATTCATTAAGTCTTTATTTTATTTATCTACATCTAAAAAAATAAATTAAAACATCCCATTCTTCCTCCTTGCACTACCATTGGTCTAGTAATAGGACTTGATTACAAAGTACTGATACCCTGACCCTTCATGGGTTGTAGCGGTACAGATTTTATTTTTTCAGTCCCTTTAAATGGCGTTTGGTGATTTTTTTTTTCATTACTTAAAAATAGGGAATATTTTTCCATAGTTCTTATATTTTGTTGCAAAAGTCATATCGAAAGAACTGAATAAAGCAGGAAATATGGCAAGAACGTTGTGTTGTGATCTCGCTGTTATATCATGGAGTTATAAGAATTTTATTTTTCGCTTCCACCACAATAAGGCATTAAGATATTACTCTTGTATTGGATAATAATTGGTTTTATTCAGGATCTGTATCATAATGACAACTTTCTCTTAGTTGTCCTGAAACATGTTTTTAAAAGGTTTTTGGTAGTGCCAAATTCTATAAACTTCTATTGTCAAATTAAAATATAGATTTTAATTTATATTTTTATAAATACTATATATTTCTATACATTATTTATATTACTATAAATTTCATTAATTTTTATTGTCAAATTCCTAAATCAAATCAATTTTCAAATTCTATTGTAACATATGTTTATGCGTTTGAAGTGTATCATTAGACCTTTGGCACTTTGTGGCTTCGAGAATGAGGTAGAATACACGTGTCAATTGACAATATCCAATTCGAAGTCGACTTGAAATGATTTATTTCCTTTTTGATTTCCTTCTGCTTCTGGCCCATTGGGTACATCCTATTTCATTTCTAGCAGTTTCTAATATTTCCTCTACCAAAGTCTTTCCCAGTGAGAGATATGATTTACTTGGCCATGCTGTCCAAATACATTAGGTTGCCAAAATACGCAGCATACCAATACATCCATGATCCGACAAATATACAATATATATATTTACATGATATAATTAAATAATATAAAAAAGGTTTTTTACCTGGTGCAACTTGTCGTTCCACTAATGTGACAACTTGTACTCCAGTAATTCATTTTTCATTGTCCAAGATTCTACAAACTGCTAGATCTCCGGACTAAAACTACACTTACACCAGATTTTATTTCTCAAAATAATTTGAATATTCATTATCATAGAATAATGACAAAATTATTTATTTTAGACATTGTTATTATATATATATGGCCTTTATGATTCATTGGGCTTTCCCCATGGACATGGAGCACTCCTTTGGTAGGCTAAAACTACAGGAAGGAATTAGTTATAGTTTTTTTTTAAATTATTAGATTTTTTTTATCTGAGTCACCATCTTTTTTACAATATTTTACAATTTGTTTTATCCTCTAATCCTGCCTTCAGGTCATAAATTATAAAACAATAATACCTAATTTATATATTCTAATTTATAAATTATATAAAGCACCATGTTAACTAAAATTATGAAGAATATGGTCAGGGGTATGGGTACAAGAAAACAAAAACGGTTAACAACTATATATTTCCTAACGTTTGGCCCTACTTTGTAGAGCTTCATCAGGGCTTAAAAGATACAAAAAACAACTTAAAATATTTTGAAATAATTTGGTGAAATATAAAACATAAATTAAGGTAGGGTTAAAATTATATAAATATAAGTAAAAATAAAACCACCCTACTGTTTTTGTGGATGTGACGTGGCCTCTTACACTTAGGGATGAACAGCGTCTTTGGGTTTTCCAAAATAAAGTATTGCGAAAAATATCCGGACCGAAAAAGGATGAATTAATGGGAGAATTTAGAAGACTGCGCAACGCTGCATTAAGGGACCTACACCCGGTAAATATAATAAGTTATAGCATTGCAGCGTATAAGATAGGCGTGTACGGTTGTAGGGCTTAGTAACGAGCGGATCCCTAAAATGTTAATAAACACTGAACCAACGGGTAAACGTCCAAGAGGTAGACCGAAACGTAGATGGGAGGATTGCGTTAGAACTGATTTAGTGGAATTGGGTTTGGAGGGGGATCACTGGAAGGATGTATGCAGTGAGCGTTTGGTGGTATCGGCATTGAACCTTCGGATTCGTTAGGCCTTCATTATTATTGATATTATTAAGTGAAAATGAAATAATATACAAATTGACTTTTATGCAATCTTAACTAACCTCTTTATTTTCTGTTTTCTAGTGTGTTAAATTGTATTTTCTCGTTTCTAACATAACGTATGGTAATGTATGTTGTATGT
>NW_027107855.1:29677-32868 GCF_000696795.3 Halyomorpha halys | reverse complement strand
CGATTTTTCTATTTTACGTGTTATTAGGTCTACTTTTCATTTTAACCTTATATTCTTATCAGTGTGAATTTTATATTTGTACTATTGTATTTATTCTATTCTTTCATATATTCTTTTGTTTTCACTTATATTTATATAATTTTAACCCTACCTTAATTTATCATTTGTATCTTGTATTTTAACCTCTTATGTCAAAATATTTTTATTCTTTTTTTTTGTATTTTTATAGCCCTGATAAAGCTCTACAAAGTTGGGTGACACGTCAGCAAATAAATAGTTTTAACTTTTTTTCTTTTCTTGTGACCGCACTCCTGACCATTTTTTTCATAATTTTTAATCTGAAACTCTGCACTATTGTATTTTAATTTTTGACCTAAAGATATAATAGGGGAATAATGAAATTTATATATTTTTAATGTTCCTGTAAACTACAATATAAAAAGGGGGTGGTTAAGAAACAACCTAAGAATTCCATATAACAGAATAATTCTTTCGGAATGAATAAACCTAGTTTTATTCTGCGAAATAGGAAGGGTGTTGCAGTCCAAACGTAATTGAATTTCGGGCCTGTGTATCCCGGACTAAAAGAAACAAAGAAAATCCTGAGCTGTTAGGTGACCTTAATCAAATCGGAGATGACAGCCGGACCTGCAAGACATTGGCCTTTGTACAGGGACCGCTAGAGGTGCCGGCCAGAGGGGAAGAAGCCAGCCTTTGTCCACTCCCTTTGTGTTCTACATTACAATTAGTAGAGCTAATTATTTTAGTGTGACTTCCTCTTGTACTAATCTCTCTACACCTGTCTCGCCCAGTGCTAGTCCAAAACATAATTACAGAAGCGGGTACTAATGATGATATGGTTAATTTTGAGATTAAGACGTATCTTTATTTCGAGAATCGTAGTTTGCGCAAAGCATCATGCCCTATTAAAAAATTATTCTATTCTGTATATATTTTATAACTTGTTTCAAACTAATTTAATTAATTACTTAAAATAAATTAGATACTTATAACCTCAAATAATCGCTATTATATCAACAACATCCAAAAAATACAAGATAATGAATTGATTAAGGGCTTCAACTCAAATCTTTATATGAAATATTATAAAATGATTATTAATGCTGAATTAGTACACTTCAATTTTTTTTTTTATTTAAATTTTCTGTAGGCTGTAAAATTGAAAATTATGTATCTAATTTATTATAACTAATAAATTAAATTAGTTTGAAACAAGATATAATATCTATCTATCTATCTATCTATAATAATAATTTGTAATAGGGCGTGCTATGCGCTATGATTCTTGAAATAGAGATACGTCATAATCTCAAAATTAACCATATCATGATTAGTATCCGTTTCTGTAATAATGCTTCGGACTAGCACTGGACGAGACAGGTGTTGGGAGATTAGTGTACAAGAGGAAGTCACACTGGAATAATTAGGCCTACTAATTTTAATGTAGAATAATCATCAATTTATTCTAGGCTCTATTTTAATATATATTTCATTATTACATATCATACAAAACTCAATTCTAAACAATTACCACAAATTCAACCATAATATATTGTATTTTTAAATTTTTTTAGAGATTATCAATACTTTAGATGACGAATTTAACGGAAATTACTTTTATCTAATTTAACTTGGTTTTCTAAAAAAGTTTTTTTTTTTTTTTTACAACGGAGGTGTAGTGCAAAATTCAGAAGGACAAGTTGGCTTTTAACTTCGCTCTAGTAATTCTAATTTTAACTTATATATTTTTATATATCTGTTTCTTTAGTTAGAATAGAAAAAAAAAAACTTCAAAAACAAGAGAAAAGCATTTCTGGTTAAGTATAATAATATTTTCAGTGATCAGGCATTTCCACCTGTTCTTTATCCTCGATCTATGATTTTTTCTTAGTTGTTTTTAATCAAATAAGATATGGCGATGTACACAATTTTGATGTATAGGTATTGTATTTTGACGAAACTAAGAATAGCGGAGAATTGAGTAATTATAATAAAACACGTTCATCACTGAAACGAAAGGCGGGGCTTTAAATCGTAAATATTATTCCAAAAAGTTTGAGTTCCATGCACGTTTAAAAGTCTCTCCCCCTGTTTTGTTTTGTTTTGCATTAGAATGTAGGATACTTAATTAGAATGGACTGGGAGAAGTTTAACTCTGGGTTGGAAATCCCAGTGCAACAGCAACACTAATGGATCCGGGTGAAGAATTAGCTCTCGAAAAAAAAGCGCAAAATTTTGGCACAAATTTTAGGAATACCGTAAACATATTTACAGTCTTTTTGTTTAGGATAAAACAATGATGTTTTCGATAAATCGAATGAAACACAGAGGTAACGCTAGGTAAGAGCATATAGTTCTTTTGATGTCATTGGTATTTAATCAGTGAGGGTAAATTGGTGCTTTTTACTTTATTTTTTTTTAATCTTTAACATGAATATAAATGAGTATAAAAAATAGACATTTTGTTTTCGTTCAGCTAACAACAGTAAACAGAGAAAATATGCCACGTGCACACACGTCTTGTTTAATTACACTTGGTATTTTTATTGTATAATAAGTTTTTAGTTTTATATTGAAATTGTATAGTATATTTTTTAATGATTTTGTAATCTCTATAAATAAAAAATGTAAACAATTTATAAATTAGAAAAAAATAAGAGTAGTTGGATGTATTTAAATAAGAAATCACTCTTAGAAATGAAAAAAGACTTACGGTTGTTAAATATAAAACCCACCATATTGGATCCTTCTTTTGATGATGTGTAAATTTCCACAGCTGTCGACTTCGGTTGGACATTTTTGCATCATCTGTGTATATATCACAATATCACAAATTTTTCGGATATAGTGTAAGCTGATAGTCGCGTATCTTTAATCCGACCACGAATTTTGTGAGTGGGACATGGATAAAATGTATTTGTTCATCTTAATTTTATATCGAATTATTAGTCGTTATATTTGTTGAGACACATCCATTGATTTTATTTTATCTGAAATTTATAATGAGATTTCGCTTCCAAGATCTGAAGAATTGCAAAATCTTGGTTAAATTGTTTTTTATTTTTCCGTTGGATTTAGCCTTTACATCCAGATCAATTACTGAAACTCAGTAAGTTTAAGGAACAAACGGAATGGAAATAAAAATAAAGGTCTAAGGCGAATGGGATTTG
>NW_027107855.1:26679-29627 GCF_000696795.3 Halyomorpha halys | reverse complement strand
CAACTTTTTGGGAGGAGGGGGAGGGTGGAGGTTGAAAATCTGATATTGAAAGGAAATTGAATCTAGCTCCTGTAGCACTGGTTGTTTTTCACTGATTCATTTTTCCTTTTTTTTTTTAATTCCCCCTGATCTGATTGACTTTACTTTAAATATTCAACTTACTCTGTTGTTTTCATACTTATCTAAACAGTTATCACAGGAAAAATCTATAATAACTTCTCTTAATAAGTTCAAGTTTTTAATTAAATGAATCACGGATATTATAATATTAAACGTCCGCTGAAACATTAAACATTTTATTACCATTTAACTTTATTCAGTTATTTTAATATTTAGTGCTTTAGTACATTATTCAGTATCTTCTTCATGTATTTTCCAGTTATTATTTTATTTATTTATTTACTTTCAAATCAATTTAGTACCAATTTAAGAGATATCAAATGTATCGAAAAGATTAAAAACTATAACTATCTGAAAAAGGGTGTAAGCCAGCTCTGATATACGACTGTGAGACCTGGGTTCTTACAGTTACCCTAGAAAGCAGAATCGAGATATTTGAATGGAAAATCCATCGTACTATTACAGGAGCAATCTGAGATCAGAGCCTTAACAAATGGAGGAGAAGAAGTTACTGTGAACTGCTTTCAGAAAGTAATCAGTCATGAGATAGGAAGATAAGGGAATTAAGATAGGTAGGTCATATGGCTCAAAGAAATTCATCAGAAAGTCTCTACACAACAATGAATGCCAGTATAGTTTACAAGAGACCACGTGGGAGGCCAAAAACCAGGTGGAAAGACAGAATCAACAAAGATGCGAAAGAGCCGCATGTAGCAAACTGGAAAGCAGTAACCCAAGACAGGCAGGTGTGGAGAAAGCTGTTTCAGTCTGGCAAAGATCTAAATGAAGGATACCTATTAATCGTTGTTAAATTTATTAGTTTTAATTGTTGTTTTATGACAGTAATACGAAAGAATTTTAATTAAGATTTTCTTCTATTTTTAGGTGAGTTTAGAGACTTTATTTTGGTAATCAACAGATAAAAGATTTTTCGTAAGTATACGCATATTTTACTAATACATTTTGTTTGATTAATAAAATGATTTTTATTGACAAACTAAAAATTGATAAATAACTGTGTTTGAGCAGATTGAGTACGAAATTCGTTATTGTAAAATTGAAAAGGAACGATAGTACTGAGTTCGAAGGAATATAACAAAGTATAGGATTAATTTTATTTAACTACAATTTATGAAAATTACGATATTTTGGAGTGATGTCTTTTAATTTTTTTAAATTTTCTGATAAGACGATTTTCAATCAAAAAGAGTGTTTTTACGGTTGTTACTTCGGAAAATTCATATTCAATATTTGTAATATATTGAGCAAAACATGAAAAAAAAATTAAATGATACATAACGATTGTGCTTACAAACAATACGTATCATTACTTTTTTACCTTGTTAGTTCTCAGGGTCTACTTATCTACGAGTATTTCGGATAAAAAATAAATATTTATAAATAATATTGGGATATAATAAAAATATTAAAATTTAATGTACACATTCTTCGACTAAGAAAAATGTATTTTTTATAGAATTTTATTATCTAATCAACACTATGAAATATGCTATGAGATCTACTTGATAGATGATCACGTCAGAAAATCTCTTGGTGACTATTTTTAAAGACTCAAAGAAGTTTTATCGAAAATGGGTCAAGATAACATGTCCGAACAAGTAGGTTTTGGTTGTCATGGAGTTTCAAATTAAAGAATATGGTATATCTTACGGGTCCAATCTAGCACATATAGAATATAAGAGTTTTTCTGATTAATTTCATCTATGACGTGGTGAGGAGGAATATTGGGAATTCTTGGTTCTTTAAATCTGTTTTATTTTTAAAAAATAATTATTTAAAAATTAGGTTTAGACTGTCGATAAGTATAAAACGTTAGTGTTGCTAGTGAGTGAGAAATGCTACTCATCTTATGTATATTAATTATTTATTGAAGAAAGTATTTTTATTTAAATTCTTATATCATTACAGGTTTTTATCCTAGTATTAACTACTACAAATCATGATCAGTGAATATTATTTTGATTAAATCTTCTTTTGTTGATCAGGTTGTAAAAAATACATTATGTGATATCGAATATCTTATCAGTACGTAAGCAGTTAATGTGTAATTATGTTAACGTGTCAAATCATTACTTTTAATTAGGGAAATCCTATTACTCTATAAAGAATAATATTTTGATTAAACTAATCTTAGATTTTTCTACTTACAATAATAGAATGTAATGTTATCGTGATGTTACTTACAACTGTAGTTATATTATATAGTGCAATAATGTTATATCGAAAAGTAAACTAGCAGCAGAAGGAGGACATTACCGTAGCGGAACTACGGCAGGGCCGCCGCTGAAGCGAGTATCCCGGAAGTTTATCCATCAGTACACCACGGCTCTTTCTACGAGCAATATCACACATTTTTTAAATATTCAACTTGTTTTTGTTTTATTCTACTTTCAGATATGTTTTCGATAATTAATTGATACAATATACTTAAGTAGAGGGAATGCCGCGTAAGACGTAAAAAGATAATGGCCACAATGAATAAATTTTTTACATACCTTTAAGCGTTAAGAAATCGGTTCTAACACTAAACATTTGTTTTTTAGAGTATACCAAAGAAACTACCTAGGTAAGGTGATAAAAGTAGTGTAAGTCACAATTTAAAAATATTCTAAAGCATGCGAAGCATTTTATATTTTCTGAAATATACTTCTTTATTGCTTTTGACAGACAAAAGAGATTTTTTTTTTGTATAGTATTTAAGTTGAGAGTTAGAGAGCGCTCTAAATCTTAACTAAACGCGCTAAAATATTTATTACAGTAAATATTGAAATATTTATTAAATTAGATATTGAAATATATACTAAATT
>NW_027107855.1:14178-26510 GCF_000696795.3 Halyomorpha halys | reverse complement strand
ATATTTACAAAATTAAATATTGAAATATTTACAAAATTAAATATTGAAATATTTACAAAATTAAATATTGAAATATTAAGTTATTATATTGAGGAATTCCAGACACATATTTCATATCGCTATATTCACTGTATTTTACATTTTCTTAAGAGTGTTTCCTTCAGTTATATTTCTTCTTATTTAGGTCTCATTTTATCCTGCAGTATGAGGAAGTTTTAAATATTTTTCTATGTGCAGGATGTTCAATTTAAGATGGCTTAAAAGTATGAATATTTTAAAGGGTAATAAAAGATACAACGAATGGTGTAAACCGTATTTTTATATCATTAATTATTAAGAATATGTATTCCCATATCCGCTAAAACCTATTTTAATCAGAAGAAGGATAAAAAAGTGCTTCAGAATCATGTATCATATTCCCTTAACCATATCTGTAAAACCATTTAGAAACGCACAATTTATTTCATTAGAAACATATAAATTTGTTTAACATTACCTGTTTTGAAACTTCAAAATTCTTTGTTGAAGTACCACCGATGGGTGGTTCCTTTCCAAGATTTTCAAGTGTATGTAAAACATACAACATATTTACTTATTGTATTATTTTGTACAGTTGTAAATTACATTAAACTAATAAAAAAAAATTCTTTGCATTTTCAAGAGTATCAAAATTCGTTCACCATTTTCTTAAATTATATCGAATATGGACACATGAAGTTGAGCTTTGGGGCTCCAATAAACCTTCGAATTCCTCTCTTATTCAATCCTTACAATCCAAAATCCTTTGTAAAGTACTCAATGTTCCTTACTTTGTCACAAATAAAATCATATATAAAGACCTTAATGTTCCCTATGTAACCGATCTAGCCCGAACCAGATATCACTCCTTCCATTATAAACTCTCTAACCACTCAAACCCCCTAGTTTCTAACCTTGCATCCTCTTCCATTCCTGACAATCATCCCAGGTGCCTGAAAAGAAGATGGCCACGAGACCAGCTAATGTAAAATGTCGTTAGAGTGCTACCAATGGGTAGTTGCTCTACACGCCTGTAACACTCCATTTTAACTAAGACCATATTTACTGAATGTATTATGTAATATACAGTTGTAAATTTCAATAATGATATTAAATTAAAAAAAATATATCGATACGTTCCTTATGTTATAGAAACGTTCTCCTTCTTTGGCTGTTGAGGCTTTCAATGTGTTGAATAGTAGAAATGTGCTTCGGCGTTTAGTTATCTCTCATATTCCTGGAAATGGTCCAGATCTAGGGAGAGGTTGAGATGGTTTTGACATTCTGAAGTTGGTAGTACTAATTTTCTGCATATTGCTCTTAATATGCAGAGAGGTAACCATGCATTGTCTTCATCCTGAAAGCGACCATACTGAGAAGACCCTACATAGGAATGTATGCTTGGCCTTCTGTTAAATATTTTGTCTTGAAAATTAACAAGTTGTTTAGCTAATGCGGTATACTTGTTTGATTTTTATTTTGGCTTTTTCACGAATCTGTGATGGTTTTAGTATCTTAATTTATTTAATCGCTGTATGTAAATATTATTCAATAAGCTCTTTTAATTTTAAAACTTTAAGGAGATTCATTACTTTATTTAAAGATAAAAAATAAAACTTCATGCGATTCTGTATCTCAACTTCATTTATTCTTCTTCGGACTTTCTGTAATTTTGCCATTGTTACTTTCTTACCTTCTCATGTGTTGTTTTTTTTCTCATATTTTTATATACTTGCAATAGTTTATTTCTTTTTTTCAGTTATTTTTTATTATTATTTCATTCTTGTTAATATTTGTATATATTTTACACTCATATCTCCTATTTTTTGAAAAATGATATCGATTAAAAAATGTTTTGTTAAAAAAAAAATGTTAGTTAAAAAAATATATAGGACTAATTAGTGCTAATGAGGGCATGTTATTCCCCTTAATGTACTTGAACCCTTTTGTAATATTAGAAGTTTTCCCTTGACTTTTTTTTTCTTTACCTTGCTTAGCCGATGTATCAAGTGGCTTCAATAGAAGAAGGTTGTTAGGGAAGGTTCCCTTATATCTTCCTTCGTTTGATGGCTCTTCTTACCCCACTTTTTGCCCAAGGTCCGGTCTCTTGACAGATTTACACCTTCCTAAGTCTATCTCCTTGGTATACTTTTTGTGACATCACTGCCCGAGGATTAAATTCATGCTATTTAATCAGGTATGCTATTAAAAACTAGTTAAATAGATAAAACCTTACAAAAAATAAGATGAATTTTATCTATTATCTTATAATACATCAACACATAGAGTGAGACCCAAATGAATTCCTTGACCAATCGTTGTTTGATGATTGAATTAATTAACCTAAAATATCATGTAACAGAATAAAATAATAAATAAATTCAGAATGTATAGAAAAACAAAGGTGAAATGAATGAAAAATAAAATGAAATTTGATCTAATAAAACTAAGTAAGTTTCTTTCAAAATTAGCAACTTTGTTTTTAACACAATTAAATGTCTATTGTCTTGATTTAAATAATGTCGCAGATTTATTTGATATGAGTTCATTGTTTTGTTCCAATATCCTTCATTGACATAAGATAATTGATTTTAAAAACTACATTTTAGTAAATTGTAATTCTAGGTGCGCTAACACTGTATGTATTCATTATAATTACACTAGGATAATTACACTCTTTAGCAAGGGCAATAATACTTATATAATATTAATGAATGAAAAATATAATAAACATAATTATGAAAGACAAGTCGCGGTTTAATTTCTTGAATTTAAATTCTTATCTAATCTTGTAAAAGAAAATAATTAAATATTAATAATCAGCAAATTAATTTTATGTCCGTATTAAAAATTTAATAATGCTTTATTATTCATTATATAATAAAGAAAAAAGTGAAATCATCGAAGAATTTCATTTTTTGTGTGTATATTGCTGTATTAAATGTACTGTTAATACTAAAAATGAGTAAAATTTACTCATTTTTTCCTAGCAAAATTTATATTATTCAAACTCCACTTGCACCCTAAACATACGTTCTATAAGATGGATATCTTGCGTCGGACTCCTGTACTATTTGCTCTTTGTAAATGAGTCTATATCAATATCAACTTGTTTTCATCATTTACCGAATTCCTGATTATTTAAATCTGTACATATGAGCTTGAAACGTGAGTATGAACTGTGTATGGCTATTTACATACAGATTGAGGCTTATTTCTGGACCTTAAAACGTCCATACGAATATTAAACAACATGATTATTTTACTTTATGTCTAGAAATATATACGCACAGTTATTTTTGAGTCTCTGTGCGTTTATTGTATTGACTGACCTAAGTTGTTTGATTTTATTTTTGTTCTAAAAAGGGACATTAACTGCTACTCCTTATATTCCGAGAGATATCGTTACCCTGAAACATTATCGTCAAACTCGGAGTACTAACTTTTAATCTAACCTGCCATAAATCAGAAACTTACTCATAGTGTGTAAATTTATTTTCAAAACTTTTCTTTCCATTGAACCTTACAAATCATTATTACAAAGTAATGCAGGTTAAACTGGATTTATTCAAATTTGGAATGAGTTTGGCCCTTTATCTCAATTAGAATAAAACTCCTGTGATGAACTCAGCTTCGAAGTAAAACATCATAATCAAATAAATAGGTAACCTCGTTCATATGAGAAATAGATTTATCAGCTATACATATACTATTTCCATACTACATCTTTTTTAATCTAGAGATATAACTCCTAAAATCAATTTCTCAAAAATAATCACACACTGTTAAATTTCTTTTTTATTTATTAAATAATATACTAAAATGATCATTATTGTATAAAGATATGATCTATTATAAGGCAAGTACATCGACTATACTTAACTATTATTGATACTTTGATAGCAATGATGTTCTCTACTTATATCAAGTGTGTGTACATTGAATGTACATTAATTCATTGAAACGATCAACTGAATTAAGTATGAACTGCGGCAAACTGAGAAGAAACAATATATCACGGAGCAACAGTCAAAGAAAAAAGGAACATAAGACAACGTGGTTGGAATTCATTATTAAGATCAGTGTCATAGAGATATTTTTGGATGAATATCAGTCCTGAGAACATTTATAAATTGGAAATTACTTTCTGAATTAATTAATCAAGTGATTAGATCGCTAATAAAAAAATCAGAATGCGTTTAAAGTAAATGTTATTTTATTTTTTTTATGAACAATGGTGCTGTTCAATATTTTTTTAGTAATTATTATTCCATTATACTTTATTTGAAGAAGTTTTTAAGTTATTGATGTTATATATTAAGATTAAAGACAATATCATGAGGAGTTGTTGAAGGGCACTTAAGTTCAATGAAAAAAAATCTTCATCCCTCAGTTTTTGAAATATATATTAACATTTTTCTCTTTTGATTTTCGAGTAGAACCTCTATCTATTGCTGATTTTTCCATGAACGATGAAATTACTACATCGCGATAACTTTCCTTGTATCATTGAAATATATATAGATTTTAGATGCTAAACTAGATTAGCAGCCATAAATATGTTTTAAGGTACCTATTGTGACCTCCGATAGTAAAAAACAAGGTTGTTTTCTACAAAAAAGTACAATCTTCATACTGGCATATTTTTGTTAATTTTGTCTGTTCTTCTATTATATATAAGATATTCAGTCATAAGAAGATATATTTATTGACATATATATGTAAATATTGTTAAGTGTTAACCCTTTAAAGGTACCTTAACCTATCGCCAACGGTCGATATGTAAGGAGGCGTGCTGGAAGGTGTCGCGTGCTGAGGACTAATATTCACTTAGCCTCTGATCGCCCCCTCTGGCTATAATCTAGTCGTGTTACCGGACACCCCTGCCTGCTCTCGATAGAGTAGGTCTTTCCGCTTAGGGTCTCTATTTTGGTCAATTTCTGTTATTCAGTCAACATTAGTGTTTGTATGGGGCTATAAACAATAATTTGAGGATTGATATCAGACAAAAAAAAAGAAGGGGCATTAAATATGGACGTAATCTAGTATTTGAGTTTTTAGAACGAATTCATGCGATACAATAACAATGATAAAATGAATTTTATATGAATACATAAAAATACAATACTCAGATTGGTTTTTAATACCCGTTGCTAGCAATATAACCACTATTTTCTTTGATTTGAGTATTACGACTGAAAGATCAACTACACAATTTTTTGTTTAAAACCATTTTTTTTTAGTCGCTTGAACTTACTCGAAACTGAAAAAAAAATCAACGTATTATTCTAAAGAAGGTACGCGGCAGACGTGCGCGTTGGGGCGTGGATCGTAGAGCGCTCGGTTCGGAACGTTGTGGTTTCGATTTCCAACGAGGGTAGTTAATATTTCTTTCTCAGCCGTATCAAGAAATTAACCTTGACATTCCCACCTCGGTTAGTACGCTCGGCAACTTTAAAGTAGCCACTAGATGATGACAAAAAGGACCAATAGGCCCACTTTCCAAACTAGTTCCCTACACCAGTTATCAATACCAAATACCAAATACCAAATCATTCTTAAGATATCTAATCTTAACCATTATTCTGTACGATGCCATTACAATCATGTTTTACATCACGAAATCTTTCGAGGTGCATATAGAATGAAGCATTAATTTTTATTTAGTAAAAATTACATGAAGTTATGTCTGAGTTGAGGGATATCATATCTTATCCCACGTTGTATAACTTAAATTAGTTGTGTCCTACATTTGTTTGAAAATACATGGTATTTTAAAAAACAAAATTTATAAATAAGAACTATCCTATTTTTTTTATTGCTTATTAATCAAAATATTTATTTCAAGACATCTGAACTTGTGTAATTATATAATTTTGGTTGATCACTTGAGTAGATTGAAATATAAAATATGTTAGAGTACTAAGAGACAAATAAACTAGAAAAGTAAACTTACATTTCAAACAGTTAAAAATAAATAACCAAAAAAATAGACGACGGGTGTCGAGGCAGAAACTGAATTTCCGGGACGTGATGGGGAATATCAAAATCTGGACCACTGTTTGTGACCACTGGGACTAATAGGAGTAAATAATTACAGTAATATGGGGGCCCATTCAGGATGATTATCATTTGACAGCATAATGTTTTCACGATTGGAAGTTTGCTGGAACTCTAAAACAGAATAACGATTCATATTGAGCAATTGAAGCTCCCCAAAATGACAACACCGGAGGGGCATGGAGAGTCCTTTATGTTGAGTTGAATTCGTATAATGTTTTGTCTTTCTTTTTCTTTTTTTTTATGTTTTATGGTAAGATTTATACCTAAAAACAATTTAAGTTTAATTTTATCAATATTATAACAACAGTTATTATAATAACGAGTAGCTATTCGAACATTATCGTATTTCCTGTTATTCATTATTTATTCTCTAAAAAAAAAAAAAAATTCATTTAAAGTAAAATTTTTGAACGTGCTTAGCAAGTAGCAAAATTTATCAGCCTCTGCAACTTTTCATTTTTTAAATATCAGGGCTAATTAATTATAATTAATAATCATTTCATTCGGTGACTGATTCCGTTTCCTTCACGTATGATTTATGATTATGTATGAGTTCCTGGAAGATTCCAGTATTTCTCTCGGAAAGTTCGGTTAGTCTATTAGTATTAAATGGAAGTTATTCTAAAATAACCGGTGACTGAAATTATATCGTTGTATATCCATACAGTTACAATTTTCAACTTGTAAAATCTTAATGGTTTTGTTTTGGGTATATTTTTTCACATCTTAGTATAATTAATTTTATATATGCTTTCAAATATATACAAATAAAGTTAATGATGTCTTAATTATATACAAAATTTAAATTTATTGTTTGTTAGAAAAGCAAAAGTGATTTTTTTATATCGAATTTTGAAAATTTAGTTATAGATTATTAAAATTATTTTTTCACCCTGTATCCAAATTAGGATCCAAGTTTGTATTTCAATATCGGCACAGATATTAAAAAACACATAATTCTGGGTATGTTTTTTAATATTGTAAAATATTTGTATATATACATTTTCTGTAATATATCCATTTTTATAATAAAGTTGTTTTAATTAGAGTATATTTATGATGCTCTTAAAGTATTTTTTTTTTAGTATATATTTATATTATCTATGATCACTTTATTGGAAATGATTATTCATCAAATTATTGGCTTAGTGGTAACGTAACTCTTGTGTTAAAGAATTAAACTTAGTGAAAGAGGATTAACTTTATTTTATTTTAACATGAAAAAACACAGATTTTCTCTTTAATGATCTAGAATAAATTTCAAAACTGCTTCTAACCTCTGTCCTTCTTTTAAATTGTTAAGTTTTCTCTCAATATCATTACTAAATTTAACAAAAAAGATTTTTCTTCTTAAAAGGTTCTTTCAAACTAATCAGTTTGGTGATTGCAATCCAGATATCAATGAAACAAACCTTAACAAAGGCTCTTATGTAACTAAATTTAAAAAATCTTGATTTGGACAATTGCCCAAGTTTTTTTTGGCTATCCCAGCAAAAATATTAATTAGTACCTTTTTGATGGTAGTTCTTAAATTAATGATAAAAAAAACACGTGATTACATCGGGAGATAAACTATTCAAATTCGTTCGGCCCATTATAATATATTAAAAAAAAGGCCTATATTAACATTAACTAAATCGGAAAAAAAAATCATAGATATTTCATTCGTGACACACTAATTAAGAGGATTGCATATTTCATATGATCTCTCTTCTCCGTTCCTGGAAGACAGAAAAACCTTCCAGGAGTCAGAACATACATATTTGCACCGTACATCTCAACACTTCATGTGAGAGCTTGCGAGAAGAATACTCCACTCTCTAGAGCAAAAATATCTCTGTTGATTGTTTTTAGGTTAGTTTAAATAGGTATAATACGCGGATTAACAATCAATAAAATAATCTGTTCTGGGAATACAAATCATAAAATAACATTTAGATACTCTACATGAAAAAGGTATAGCAACAGCACATATAATATAAGCGATTCCTGAAATTCAACATTGACTTCACTAATTTTGGCCATTATTAGTCAAGTGAGACGAGATACTTGGGGATTTATCTGTCGGGCTGATGTAGCGAATTTATATTTCCACGGTAACATAAAATATTTACTTAATATATCTAAGAGTTTCTTAATTGCAAATAACGCCTTATGTCTCTTATGATTTGATTAAAAGCGATTTTATGAGTTATTACTGATTTCTTGAATATATACCGGTTAAGTGGTCACTACTAAGAGAATCAAGGGTCAAAAATTATTTTTCTTTTTTTTAAATTCTTTTCTGAAAAGATTATAATAAATAAAAGATAAATCTACATTATGGGAGTTTCGGTAGTTAACCGGGTCTAAAATACTTAAACTCACGAGTGGTTTATTTTAATAACGAATCCAACTCGCTTTTACTTTTAAACAGATTTTTTTTTTGTTTTACTGTAAAGTATTACAGGAAGCGACATTTGGTTTTTGTATAAATTATTAATAAATTAATAAATATTTAATGCAATTGACAATAATTGTTTTGTTATTCAACTTGGGAATTGTTATTGTACAGTTGGTATACTCTTAATACACTATGCCTTAATATAACACATAAGAATACAGACTGATAGGCCAAGGGAAAAAGGATATAATATTTTTTATGAAGAAATAAAGTTTATATTTGTTTTTTAATCATTAAAAAATGAATTCGCCAGTACCTTCGAATTTTCTTCGTAAAGAGGTTTTCGCACTTGATTTGTCATTGCTAATTGGCCTATGATTGAATTCACTATGGAATTCTGTTATGCTGTGATCAGTCCTTGAGGCAAAATTTATCAGGATAGTTTAGTAACAAAACTGACCTATACAACAGACCTGTTAATTAATAGCTGCTAAACTAGTTTAATTGGCATAGAGTTACCTTAGACCTTCCCAAGTTCAAAGTCACCCAAGTAAGTTAATTTCGTGCCGTTGCGGGCTAGATCAAACGAAGATAACTCTGATAAAAGGAGCAATCGTCAAAAACTTTGAGGTCCTTGACGTTGGCCTTCAATACTTCTAGGTGCTTTAATACTTGGATCATAAATGGATTTATTAAACAAAATTGCTCAGAATAACCTGTTGCCCTATCCTGAAAATATTTGCTTAAGATTTACAAGTCAATTAGTACGAATCTTTGCTAGATCTTATTTATTTAAATGATCCACTTTTTCTCTGTCAATTCTAAGAAACATTTTTTTCTGTTAAATTTATTGTCCCCTTTATTCATACTGTTGCGGTCAACATATTGTAATAATTAATTCCGTACTGTGATGTATTATAATCATAATCATGATATGATTATGGTTATTAGCATTTCAGAGTAACATGTTATTATAGATCACGTCGGCTGAGGAGTATTTATCTCTCTAGTCAGTATTAGTTGTTAGAAGTTGGGCCAACCTTAATGCTCCTCCCTGCATGGAGGGTGGGTGTTTTACAATCTTCCTCCACGAGGACAATTACCCACAGAGGACCCCATCATCCACGGTGATATAAAGACATTTTTATTTTATGTCGCTAATTACATAATCAATATTTTAATTTTTTTATTTTAGGAAGAATTTTAATTTTATATTAGTCAGAATAATTATTAACTTCATTTTTATTAATGTGTAAATATATTTTTTCGTTCCTTTTCAGAGAATTTTATTTTTTTTTGTTAAAGTATTCAAAATACAATATTACAAAATGTGACTCTACATTTCTTTTATTTAATTATAATTTACGGTTGGGCTAGCAAAGGTTCTTTGCTGTATCACATACGAATTTGTAAATAATACGGAATTCAATTGCATAAGTAGAAATAACATCACCAATCTCCCACTGAGTCGGAGAATATAGGCCGGAGGCACATTAAATTCTTTGATGGGCTGAAGGCCTGTGCCAACACACTATTCATGCAAATCGTCCCTCTAGCAAGACCTGAGGTAGTGGCAAAGCACGGTACCCTTGGTTGACGTCCTCGCTGAGGACTTTGGGCTCTGCAGTCTGAAGTCACTCATACTATTACCACCACCGACCGGAATGGTCCCTTCCTATTCGTCGTAAGTAAATTAAGCAGTTAAACAAATAATTCTCATTATTTCTAAACTAAAATATATTTATTTAAATAATTAATTTATTGTTATTTACAACTGTATTAAAATATGTAGAACTATTAAATTTGCTCTTAGTTATAATTTTTTTTTTTTATTTATTTATTTGTTGATATTTACAACTGTATTAAAATATGTAGAACTATTAAATTTGCTCTTAGTTATAATTTTTTTTTTTTATTTATTTATTTGTTGATATTTACAACTGTATTAAAAAAAATACAACCAGTAAATTTGATCATAATGACATAATGATATGATACAGGCTGTAGAGAAACTACCCAGTAGTAGAACTCTAAAAACAGTTTACAATATAAGGTCACGAGGCCATCTTCTTTTCAGGCGCCTTGGAGGATTGCCAGGAATGGAAGAGGAAGCAAGGTTAGAAACGAGTGGGTTTGGGGGGTTAGGGAGAGTTATAAAATTACACGATATAAACATGTGGAGAATCTACCCATTGATAGAGCTCTAATAACATTTCTGAATAAGAAAATCTCGATGCCATCTTCATTTCAGACGCCTAGGAGGATTATCAGGTAATGAAGCAGAAGGGTGGTTAGAAACAAGTGGGTTTGGGTGGTTGGGAAGTTTGTCATGGAAGGATTAGTACATAGTCCTAGCCAAATCGGCAACATGAGACACATTGAGATCATTATGAATGAGTTTATTTGTGACAAAATAAGGAGCATTAAGAATTTTCCTAAGGATTTAGATTAACAGGATTGGGTAAGAGAGGAACTCATTGGTTTAGTGGAACTCGAAAGCTCAACTCTGTAAGTCCAAATAGACGTAATGACGAATTCATGTTTCAATACGAATTATTCATCTCTCAACAGCCAGATATAATTGAAATTTGTTCTTCCAAAAAAGATGTTTTTAGAAATTAAGATCTAAGAGTGCTTATATTATTTTCTATATTTGCTAGAATTTATTATTTAAGATTATAACATAAATTATAAAATATTCTTCAATATCAAAATCAAAGTAGATTTTCCATTCGAAGCTAGGAGGTTAAGCAGGGAATCATATATAAATTTATACTGTATGAATTAAGATAAAGAATCCAAAAAGGTTTCCTCATCATTAATTAAACATGGAATTCTATTTAAATTGTCTGAAAAGTCGAGTACTTTTGAAAAAACAAGTAAACTGGAAAATTCATATGTATTAAAATCCAATTAAGAAGAGAGGATAAATTTGAAGTGTAAAAGGAGCTTTTTATCGGTTTTATTAAAATTTTCTTCAGAAATCCTATTTTAAGTTTCTTCTTTATTCCATTTCTGTTCCTCTATTTTCAAAGAATTCAAAAAATTTAAATATGGCTATATCTACGAATCTTTAATCATTTCGGCGAATTCTTTATTTTTAGTCATTGTAAAAACTTTTAGCAAAACTTGGAGGTAAAAGCACTAGTTGGGGTAGCAGCGAGTTGGTCGATGGACGGCCGAGCCACTGAGACCCGCTGCTTTTATGTTTCTTGTTTGGTAATTTATCGTTCCCAGTTGAGTTCCTTAACTGTAAGAGCCGTTTCCCAGTCACTCACCAACTGTTCTCTTTTATTTATTCTCTTCCTTTTTCTCTTACATGAGGGAACATTTATTTTATTATCCTGAATTTTTTGTCCTATCAGTCTCATAATATTTATGAAAATTCTATTTTCTGGAAATTATCCTTTTTTTCACTCCCCGGTCGGTTAAATAATTTGATGATTTGTCGTTTTAGGAAAAAATCTAAAGGACGAACCTTTTTTTTTTTTTTTTTTTTTTTTTTTTAATGGAGTACCTAGGAAATTATTTTTCGCATGAGTAAGAAAACGTTTTAGTGAAATTAGCTAAAATTTACCGTTTATACTTGGAAGAATATTGATTCCAGCACCCTCTACTTATTTCCAGTCAGGCGCTGATGTATATCATGCTTTCATTACCGGGTTGTCATGCGGGTTCAGTGTTTAGTTGTTAGGTACCAGTCTAACAGGGTTATGAATATTGCTTAAACACACTCACATATATTGTTGTTGGAATTCTCAAACAAACATTTATTTACATTAAAACAAAAGTGAGATATTATAAATAAATAAAAGATAAAAATACACTATTTTTCAATTTTTTTAGGGTAATATCGCAAGTTATTGTC
>NW_027107855.1:11602-13998 GCF_000696795.3 Halyomorpha halys | reverse complement strand
GAAAAGTACTACTGAAAAAGTAAATATTAAAGGCATTACAGCAGTTACAGTAGAATTTAAAATATAAAAGTTGATGGGTAAGTCTAATATGATAACGTAAATAAGAAATTTAATATTTACATAGATATTGATCGGAATAATTAATTGGTTAGCGTGTGATTATTTTATTTAGAAGTTAACTAGACTTTCCAAGGGTTTAATGGTCAGCAGACACGTTTCAATAATATTTTAAAATAGTACAATGTTGGTTAGAATGGTTGAAGCACTCGTCCATCACAGTGGCAAGTGTCAGTCTCCATTACTTAATAGACTTTGAACAGCTGTCTACTCTTGTTATAAACTGTGTTGGTTCGTGAAGTGTTAGAGGGTAGGTACGAGTTTAGAAGTATTGGCTATATGAGCACATCATCTATTATTTTGGATATTTGATGAGGTGGTTTATTATGATATAATCTTACCATTTGAATATTTCTTAAGAGCATATTAATTTGAGTAGCAAATTATTTTTGGCTTGTCTAGAGAAATATCTGTATTCGCTTACTTCCAATTTACTTTCCCATCACTTTTGTTCTCTGTTTAAAATATTTTTTTTAAAATATTTATTTATTGCTATTTACAACTATACATTATAATACATTTAGTAAATCTGATCTAAGTTAAATTGGAGTGTTACAGGCGTGTAGAGAAACTAACCATTGGTAGCACTCTAATTACATTTTACATTAGCTGGTCTCGTGGTCATCTTCTTTTCAAGCGCCTCGGAGGATTGTCAGGAATGGAAGAGGATAAAAGATTAGAAACTAGGGGTTTGAGTGGTTAGGGAGTTTATAATGGAAGGATTGATATATGGTTCATTAACGTAGGGAACATTAAGGTCTTTATGTATGATTTTATTTGTGACAAAGTAAGGAGCATTGAGGATTTTACGAAGGATTTTGGATTGTAAGGATTGAATACGAGAGGAATTCGATGGCTTAGCGGAGCCCCAAAGCTCAACTCCATATGTCCAGATTGGCGTTATTACAGTCATGTAGATCAGTCTTTTGTAATGTGTTGGAAGTTTAGACCGTTTGTCTAGTAAGCGTTGTGATAGTCGAAATCGACGTGCAGTTTCCTGTCTTTTCAGTCTGGTGTGAGGATTCCAGGTTAATCGCTTGTCCAAATGTAGTCCAAGGTAGCGGATCTGTTCGACAGGGGTAAGAGTAAAATCATTAAATGAAACTGTAGGGCAGTCAGTAGGTTTACGACGAAGGGTAAAGGTGATTTGATGGGATATGTTGGTTTTTTTTTAAATAAGAAAGTCAAAAAAATGTAATTAAAGATTGATACTAACGGTTTACTATTTCAATTGTTAAGGAACTGATTTATTCATTTTTACTGTACGTATTATTTTTTTTAGCTGTACAATTAATCATTAAGTTTCTTAGTTTCGAAAGACATATTTTCTAGAATTATTCCGGTTAGATGAAAAGTAAACATTTCTAAAATTTACTAAATTAAAAATTAGTGTGTATTTTCAAATCTTATTAAAGAAAAACTAATTGTTATTTTTAGTCTCTGTTTTAACTACAAACTTTTGCTGAAGATATATTAAGGTCATACCCATACCAGTCTCTACTTTCAGGTGGTATGATCCTTTGTGCACAGGAATTCTCTGTTGTCCGTTCCGTATAGATTTTATAAATTCTTGGTAACGATTCGATGCCATGGATTAGTATGTTGTGTGTTCTGACTCTTAATCATATTAGTAAGCGATATGGAAAGTCCTTTGTCCCATGTCTATTATTGTAGAGGCTGAATGCGGCTGCTAGCTCTGTTACACGAACAGCCTTAATCTAATTCAGGATATTGAAGTGGATATAGTCCGTACTAATAGAAATTATGCTCTGAACAAACAGAAGTGAAGTCTACTGTTATATACCAGAATGGGATTTCATATGAATCCCATATCGGATTCTATGGATACTTAAGGTAAACCAATTGGTAAACCAATATCTTCTAGTTAAAACTGCTCTTGGATTATTTGACTATCATCTCGCATTTATTAATGTGTATCTTAATTTTCATCAATAATTTTATGAAATTGATATTGTTATATAAATTTTAGATAATAATATTTGTTCATAACATACCGCATATTCTATGGAAAGGTTCTTTGTACATTAAAGAACCCAATACCACTCTATTGGCTACTATTAGCCAGAAAAAATCTTTTGACTAAACACTATATATATTACATAAACTATATACATATATATATATTACATAAAGTATTGGAAGTATAAGTAACGCATTACTTAATTCTAATCATATATCTGTAATACCTCGTAAATCTGAGAAATTCAACTATACTACTATATATACTATTCAACTATTATATATAATTAGATTTTTTT
>NW_027107855.1:3917-11427 GCF_000696795.3 Halyomorpha halys | reverse complement strand
TTTTTGCTTAAATCACCAAAAGCTACGACAAATTTAATTTAGTTTTCAGAGTCATAGGTCATTCGTCAAAAACTATATTAAATTTGTTGTGTTTTTTGGTGATTTATGCCTTAGGACGAGTCGAATTAGAAAAATCACCGATGTAACGTTCTTTTATAATCAGTATTTTCTGTTAAAATTCTTCATTTAAAATATATATTATTACATTCGGAATTCCATAGATATGTGCACTTAGGAAGAACGAGAAGGGATTATGAGGTCGGCTTTATTACTAAAAGAACGAAAATCTACAATTATTTCAAAATTCTCAAAACACACGATAAAGGGTTCGATCTTAGCATAATAAGGGATCTTTAACATCATGCACTATCTGTTTAAAAAAATCTCTAAGCGTTTTGTTTTTGATTTTTTTTTAAATGACTAATGTCCTTTATAAAGGGCCTATGGCAAACTCGATAAATACTGACTGTCCGAGATGGAAATCGAACCCAAAAAGGTGTTAGATTTAGTGTAACATATGAATTTTGTAATCTGTGTAATCTATTTACAAAAAAAAATGTAAAGTCACAATATCCCGAGTATTTTTGTAATTAGTAAAATCTAACAAAACTAAAAATGTAAGAGTGGACTGCCTTTACTGATGGGTCCCTTGGGTTCCATTTCTCAACTCCAGGGCTTAGCGGTCCTCTCCTAGCATCCTCACACTTTCCCTCCTGAAGTATTTACCGACAAATTTATTTCTAGACCAAAAAGAACTTCTTTAAAAAACTATACTATAATATAAAATATTGTAGCCAAAATTAATATGCAGTTAATATCAAGATTCGAAGCTTGAAAATCTTAGCGAATTTATATTTTTCTATCGTTTTTTAAATTTATTTGACTGGCATTTCAAGTTGTGGTAACATTTTTTTTTTTGTGACATGTGACTAACATTTATGAAACACACACCCTCGTTTTGATTAACTTACGGCAAACTTATAAATTTTTTAGAATTGAAATTTATTGCAATATGAAACTAATATTTGATTACTATTGCATTAATTGAGAATATTATATGACATTTTCTTTTCTCCTGAATTAAGGAAACGTCTTCTTTTTTTTAATGGTTTAATTACATCTTTAGATAAATCTAGGTTTGAAATTTTACCCCAAACCACTAAGGGTTTTCTGAGATAATTAATACCGGATATTTAATATTTAACAAGATCCTCCTATAACTAAATTAATTAAGCTTCATCAGGACGTTCTTAATAGCTCTAACGAAGGTAATATTAGAATGCATCAATTATTCACTAATTTAAAACTTGTAACTTGTGAAAATCAGCCAAAACCATCAGGCAAATTTAAGAATTGAGATTTTAATTTTGTCTGATGTGAATTTTTAGTACTTTTCGTGATTTTCTTTTAAATTGTGATGTTAATATTGGGGAGCAGAGTAGCTCAGTGAGTAAATGCGCAAGGACCCAGTTGTGGTAGAAAGTTATTGATGTTCCTATGTAGCGGTGAGTCAGCCCTGTAGGTTCGGAGAGCCCTCTGGGGTCCAACCAGCCCCATAAAGTGTGTACACTTAATTGGGGAAAAATCTAGTGGTCAATAGTGCTTTTGAACAAATCACCTCCTTGTACGCCGTTGTTCAAGAACCAGTAATTCCTTACAAAGTACTGAACCCCTGACTTAATAATATTAAGTACTACTTATTGTAGAAGTAAAGGTTTTCATTTTCAATCTTAGTATTATGGCATATTAGGAATGATTAGTACATGTACTAATGATTTTGCTTTCAATTTTTTGAAAATTTTTAAAATAATTCATGGTGTGATTTTTTGTTTTTAATCAATCGTGAAAAGTGCAAGTTCTGCATCAAATTATTTTGTCGAAGAGCCCATTACTTGAATCAATAGTGTGATACACTGAAAAAATTGATTATATACTTGCGTGAAAGTATTGCTTTTTTTAAGTTACAAAAAATTCGTTATACATTCATTGACATAATTATATTCAAGAAAAACTTATCAACTTCCTTAAATATATTTTACTGTTATCCACGAGGCAATCACGCAACTTTCCTCGATACATAAAAGGCCACATAATATTAATTCATTTACATATATTATAAATATATATTAGCAATAAGAAGTACTGCATAAAATAAGCAATTTTCACACTCTTCGTATTTTTTTTTTAATTGGTTAAAAACTTTTATCCAGTCATTTGTTCAAAAAGAACGAAAAGGTCACAGTATTAATCAAGAAAAAAAATGTTACATTTTCTTGCGCATAAAAATTAAATGCATATTACGCATTAAAAATATGCGTGATGTAGTCATAGCTTGTACGATAATTGCTTATATTTTCATTATCCTTATATTGATTATGTTAATTCCAAATGTTTATGCTTATGAAAATTATCTTCTCAGATTTATACTGAGGCCCTGCTACTGCTTAATATCGAGGGAGAAAAACGTTCCATGTATTTAATTAAATTTGTTGCAATGCTACAGTGTCCTTTTTTTTAAGATGATAGTCCAGGTGTTTACCAAACGTACAGAATAGTAAAAAAAAAATATTTATCTTAAAATCGGAAATATCCATGATTGATCACTCAAGATGCACTGGAAAATGGGGGGAAACGTTGTTCAATAGTTTTCTTACTATTTTTTTTTTTTTACTTTTTTGAACGCCACATTGTATTTTTACTATTACATAATCTTATTTTATTAATTTGTTTGTGTTATTCTTACTCGCATTTCCGTACATGCATATATATGGACTATAACTACCTACGATATTCGTATCTTGATGAATTTCAAAGAAATATCTGTTTTTTATTCTATCTATAAATTTTCTTGAAGTCAGAGTGGTGAAAATCAAATTATCGATAATTTTAGGTTAAGCACATAAATATTGTTGCAAAAAAATAAAATAAATAAAGTGAGCTAAGTTACCATGTCAAAATTTCGCCAAATCATTGGCGATTTCCAAGTATTTTATCAATCTCCACCATTATTTTTATTGCCTTATACGATGGGTTTGTTAGAGCTTTTTAGGATGCTGATAATAAATCAAAATTAAAACAAACTGCTTTACTTCATAAGTATTTTTGAATAAATATTGTATTTTTATAAGGAATAATTATTAAAATTTATCTAAATAATGTCTACCGTAAAATTGTTTGTTTCATTTTAAAGATCCTAAAAAGCTCTCACAAACCCATTTTATAAGGATGGAAATTATATATGTACATATTTAATTACTATAACTTATAACTATTTTTTTTTCTTTTTTAAGTTCGACTACCTACTCCTTTTTAAATTCTACTACTCATTTTTCTACTAAGTTGATCTTGGCCTGGACAAAATTGATCCGTGAGACGCTAAACATTATACCTCGAAAACGGTCAACGATTGATTAATTAGCTTTATCAAAACTGACAAGGGCTGACAAGGTACAAGGGTAGGTAACTGCCACCCACTCTCCTGACTCTAAGCAGGTTTGGTGTAGGAGAGGTCATAGATCAATTACTGCGTACTTAGTCTCCCTGAACGCGTGATTCCCATTGTAAGGACAGGACAAGGAGGCAATGTTTGACGTCTAAGCGTTTGCTCGGATGGTTGGATTTGGAGCATGGCAAATTCATAGTGCAATTTTATGAAACAAAAATGTGTTTTTTAAAAATATATTACTGAAAATGTTTTACTTTTTTGGGGGATTTTGATAGTCTGAAACCCGGGACTGCATTACAAACTCCGTAAATTCCTACCTCCCAAATACCTTCTCATCATCCGTTCCTTTCTCACTGTTTGATTATACCAATTAAATCAAAATGGTTCCTTCATCTCTCTATTCTTAGTCCGCTGGTATTCCTCAAGGTAGTATTCTCGGCTCCATCCTCTACAACGTCTTTACAGCTGACATACTGCTAACACTTACTCATCACCACTTATGGTGATGATATATGTGTGTTTGCAGTTAATAATAATCCTTTAATTTCATCCCGAACTCTCCAATCCTATATCACAGCCCTCTGATAATGGTGTCGTCATTGGAGGATTAAAATAAATCCAATCAAATCACCTTTACCCTTAGTCGTAAACCTACCGACTGTCCTACAGTCTCCTTTAACAATGTTGATCTTACCTCTGTCTAACAGATCTGCTACCTTGGGCTACATCTGGACAAACGACTAACCTGGAATGCTCACACAAGACTGAAACGATGGGTAACTGCACGTAAATTTGGGCTATTACGGCACTTACTAGACAAACGGTCTAAACTTCCAACACATTACAAAGGACTGATCTACATGACTGTAATAAAGCCAATCTGGTCATATGGAGTTGAGCTTTGGTGTTCAACTAAACCTTGAATTCCTCTCGTATCCAATCCAAAATCCTTCCTAAAATCCCCAATGCTCCTTACTTTGTCACAAATAAAATCATATATAATGTTAATATACGAAATGTAATTAATGTTCCATATGAAACCGATCTAGTCCGAATCAGGTATCATTCCTTCCATTATAAACTCCATAACCATCCGAACCCACTAGTTTTTAACCTTACTTCCTCTTCCATTCCTGAAAATCCTTCGAGGCGCCTGGTAAGAAGATGGCCACGAATCCAAATGTAAAAACTTCATTAGAGTGCTACCAATGGGTACTTTCTCTACACTCCTGTATCAGTCCATAATAACATACATCAAATTTACTAAATGTATAATTATGTACAGTTGTAAATCCTAATAAAGATAATGAAAAAAAAAATAACTTGTTTTTGGGTGGGACAGGAGTAAAGGTAAAATTAGTTGTGGCAAAATTGATCTTACTTCTGGAAAACTTTCTAATTCTGGCTTTATAACAGGGACGACTATTAGTTGTGCGGCAACAGAAAAAAAAGAAAATTCAAAGCTTCAGAAACTCAACTCAGTTTGTCTTGTTATATCAATATACTAAAATTATTTAATAATCATTATAAGTTGCTTCATAAAGATTTTAATGCTGAATTGTGACTATATTTAAAATTGAAACTAATATAAATTTCTATAACTTTGAACGTTTCCTTATTAATTGTGCATTCAATAAAATGTTTAATATTATATATGTATATATATTGTTATTTATTTAAAAATTTTATCATTCTTACTTTATATTTAATGTATGCTAAAGGGGGGTAAATGTGGAAAGGAAGATGAAAGATGCATTGGGTAGGAGAGAATATATGAAAAAAAGATAATAAAAGAAAGATAAATAAAAAAAATAATATAGAAAGAAAAAAATAGAATAACAAAGATAATAAAACTAAAAAATCACATATTACTATTATATACTATACGTTTACTATGCGTATACATTATAAGATTTAAAAAAGTTGTCTAACTAGATTTGAGATGTACGTAATAACTAGACATACAGCTTTAGCAACCCTTTGGCAGTCGGGCAGCACAATTTTTTTTTTTTTTTTTAATAAAAATTTTCTCTCTCTAGGGATGGATTTTGTGCGTGATAGAAAAGTCAAAATATGTGTTTATTTTCATATAAATGTAAAATAAAGATTTTGAAATATTTGAAAGATATAAAAATTCTTCTTTTATAAACGAAATACCGTAAAAATCTCTTTAAATTAGTGTAAGAATATTAAAGAGAAAACACATCTCTTTTAATTGCAATGGTTACTTCGATTCGCCACTCTCATCTTTCTCATCAACACGTTTGCAAGTGAAATACATATTATAGTCGGTTTTTATTAAGGCCAAGATGATCCCACATCCACCATATGTAATAATAGAATTTGGTACATAAGACAATAAAATCCCTAGAACTGAGCTCATAAATATTCAATTACAGTACATGTTTGTTTCAAGAGTCCCTATAAAGTCGGTTTTTATTAAGGGCAAGATGATCCCACATCCACCATATGTAATACCAGCATTCGGTACATAAAACAATAAATTCCCTAGAAATGAGCCCATAAACTTTCAATTACAGTACATGTTTGCTTTAAGCGTCCCGGAAAATGCTAGGGAACTATTTAAGTTGTAATTTTTATGAATATTTTTTTCTAAGTTATAAAAATTTGGGTTTTTATTAAAAAAGTAGTACAGTTAAAAAAAATTATTAATTGAGGTATTTAAAAAGAATAAAGCTCAGTTGAAAAGGAAAATACTTAAAAGTAATATATTTCAAAATTGTAAAATATTTTTTTAAAAAATGTAAAATAAAATGAGAGACGTGAAAATAATAATAAAAAAAAGATAGATGAAATATGACAAATAAAATAATAATTATCAACAAGCAGTGGTAAATCAGCAAGCATGTTTGTGATTCAGAATATGGAAATTTTAACAATAATAAACAACTAATGTAAACAAATATATTTGTTATAAATTTATTTACTAAGACCCAATAAGTCATGAAATTCTGAAACATAGAAATTGACGTCTAGGTATTTTCAAATGAGATTGTCCCTTTTGAATATAAGGGATTCACAATGAATTTTAGTTTTGTTTCTGATAATTTATATTTTAACAGATATAATTAAATCATTCCTCATAAAAAGTTACATGAAGCTCCTGCAAGAGTTTGTTAAACCGACTTATCAGAAAAAACTTCTACTATATTTCTAGAGAACAGCGAAAAACTATTAAGGCCAGCTGACGTAAAAAAAAAAGAAAAAAACGTAAAGGAGTTTTGTTGATTGGAAAGGAGATTGGACCGGCCGAGGCTAAGTTCTCCAGCGACTGGAGTCAGCAACATGCCGCTTGTTTCCAATCTCCCCAATAAGCCAACAAGATCCGATAGCATCTGACCATGATCCACAGGTATTAGATCGGTCCCCTGTCAGCTCCTCAGCGCCTGCCCATGTATAATCCCAAAGGTTTCGGATCTTAACCGAGCAGCTTCTGTATCCACTTTTATTAAAATCCCTCTCCGTTTTTAATATTATCCGCTCGACTCAAATTCATCCTAGACCAACATTACTCAGAGAGTTGTTAATGACTCTCTGATCATCGGATAAAGTCTCTTCCTCCTATAGGTAAAAACAACCTGTGATCTGTATTACTACTACTAGCAACCGATCTCCATATAACTCATAAATAACCAAAAAAAAAAACCATTTCAATGAAACTACGAATTCTTCCCATTTAAAAAAAAAATTCATATACACAATGGTTATCAGATCTCTTTGGACATGTGTTATAGAACCTTGGTGTTACACGAAAAATCCTCTAATTCCATCCTTATGATTAAAAAATCCTTGATGCTTTTTATTGTTTCACGAATAAACTTATCGAGAAAAAAAATTCCATTCGTTCCATTTTCCTCCTTTAATTCCAAATTCCTCACCCTTACAAATCCACTAGTTCTTAAGATTTCATCCTTGACTATTTCTAATAATCCTCCAAGGTGTCTGATGAGAAGAAGATGGCCACAGGACCTTCTAACTTAAAATAGTGATTGAGGTACTTCTAAAGATATCCTGTATCCAGTTCCTAAGTTCTCATATTTACCT
>NW_027107855.1:0-3867 GCF_000696795.3 Halyomorpha halys | reverse complement strand
TATTATTATTATTATGCAATGGCAATACAAATATATTTAATATTGTATGAAGTATGTAGAGAAAATTCAGTAATTACTCTTATTTTCCGGGGAATTATACTTATTTTATTCTCGACATTCAATGACTTTTTTTTTGTTTTATTATTTATAGAATGCATTTTTTTATTTTTAATTGATTAAGAATTCAGGAAAGTCTTTGAAAATCTTTGAGGATCTGTTTAACAGTTTTGACCGCCGATTATGGAGTGTGGATAATTTTTTTTTCAGATGCAAATTTACAGTAGCCTTCTGTTGATTGCGATTTTTATTTATTTTCCATTTTTTTTTTCGAAAATTCACAACAAGTAATTTTTTTTTATTTTTCACCTTTTTTTCTCTTCCGCTCATTGAAAAATAAAAACTGAAATGGTTGTCGAAATAGCGGTGTTTAATTATCTCGATAGTTTTGTGTGAAACTATTGCTATGTTTCGGGCAATCCAAGCTGTCCTAAGGCTGAACAGGAGTTCCACGACAGCATTGTATTTATTTAGTCATATATTTATGTATTTATAACTTACGATCGCCTAGTTTCTTGACCCAGGGTGGCTCCCCTCTTTGACTTAGGTCATTGTGCCACGAGTGGCTTTTTTGGGCGTAAACCTATTATCAGGTTACGATACGCCTCCAAATTTTCTTATATCCCAGCTGGTCTTTCCCGATACATATCATACATATTATTCATAAACCATTTAATTGAATTAGGGTTGGGTAGGTTGAAATGAATCCGTGGACTGTACGAGATGTGATCAGCGATTAAATTAAAGGATAATTACTAGAATAATAAACTTTTAAAGAATGAAATGAATATTTACATGCATAAATTTAACAAAAAGATGATCTATGATGATGATTAGTGTGATGATCCTTTAACAAGTGGTACTATATATCAGGAATAATGCATTTTAAAAACAAGTTGTTTCACAAAATAACTACAGTGTCCTTTTTTTGTCCCCCAAATTTATAAAATTACAGTTAAACTAATTCAAAATTCAAGTATTATTAAAATAACAATTCTTAAAAAATATTCCGTCACACTTACATGATGCTAACGATGGGGGAATTAAATCCGAACTGCATAGAACTGTCATATTTTATGAGGTTTGATGGACAGAAGTGGTGTACGAGGCGAAATTGACGGGCGAGGGAAGGAGTGACAGAGCGAACACGTAGGGCGATCAATAACCTATCAAAGAAATAACTTTTCCCAACATTTTTTAAAGTACTTTACCGCTTCCTTTCCGCTTGTCAAAGACAATGATGCCTTATATTTTCTTGGAATGTGTGCAAGTCCACCACTCAAACATTTGTGTTTAATTTTCATAAAATTCACTGTTCAGTAATATTTCCGGTCTTTATCTACGTAATCCCTAATGTCTTCTTTATCAATTTAAAATATCCTAAAATTTATACTAATAATGAGGAAGTCATTAAATATTTTCATTTTTTGTTTTCCCATCTCAATCTAAAATTATTTTTATTATATTATAAAAAATGTATCATCTGTTTTTCTTAGTCTCTATAGATTAAATATCTATTTGAATTAATTTTATGAGTTAAATGTTTATACGTCCAAGCAATATTTACGGAATTTAAATTATATAAATAGTAAACTTGTATGAAATACTTATATTTCTTTTCTTAATTTTATAGCCCCTATCCTGTGTGAAATTGATAAAATATATTTCAATAAGATTTTTTGTCTCTGATTAACAACTAATATAATTATTAAACGCCAAAATGATAATGGTTGTGTTAATATTGTCAGATTGACTGAAATGGTTCCTATTCCTAGTAAAAGTATTCAACCATTCAAAGAGTTAAATTTTTAATAAACCATTAATATTAGATTTTAATTAAAGGTTTCTTACAAACTTTTTTCAATTCAGATCATACTAATAATTAAAAATTTGAAAACTAACATATTAGGGACCGTGGAGTCAGCATATTGTAAATTTATTTTAGAATTGTATAGATATATTTATTATTTAGTATAAATTTACTGAACGAAGGTTTAAAATTATCTCAATATCTGAGATGACATTTCGGGATAAATAAAACAAAATTAAAATAGATATTAAAACCCTATAATAATGGTAGGTAAAATAATAAAATTTTATTGGGAAATAGATAAAATAATAAAATCCACCTTCAGCTGGTGAGGTAGGGTCTAATGGATACCAAATATTTTTTTCTTTATATTCAATTAAGTATTAGATAATGTCATAAACCTAGTAATACCATCTAAGTAACTTTTCATACTTATTGTGTCTAAAGATATGTTTTTTAAAATAGTATTTAACGACGACATTTTATGAGCTTTATTTTTTAATATTTTTATGACCATTAATATTCACCAAAATAATATTCAATAATAAACAGAGTTGAGGAAAAAAAATATGTTGATATTTATATACATATAATTAGTAAATACATATAAAACCGATAAAAACATATGTATTAATTTTTAAACGTGCATTTATTGTTTTGATGCAGTAGCAAACCACTAAAGTGGTTACCACTATTACACAATCATAATAGTGGTCCTTAGCTATTTACTGTCAGTGTTCAATATTGTCCGTAAATATTGTTAAGCACAAGATGATATTTCTACCTCTTTTTATAATTTGATATAATATGTGTATATATTGCTATTTTATTTTTACTGTTTATATTTTAGATTTTTAGTGTATCTTATAATGTAATAATGAAATCTCTTTTGAAAGATGGAACTTTTCATTAAAGGAATAATGGAAATATTTTTGCTAGGCAATTAACACCATCTTGTCTTTATTAAAGAAGAAATTCGCGGGTACTTAAAGCTAAATGACAAGACATGTCTAGTCCCAAAGGGATTATATATTCCAAATACGTTTTTATTACTTTTAGTTTATAATATAAATATACTATTAAATAAATGCATTAATGATGCCAAAAGCACGAAGGATAGCTTTAGCTCTAGAACAGTCTCGTATATATTTATCAGTTCCAAGAAAAAAAATGTTCTGTATTGATTCGGGTGCTGGTTTTGGCACAGGGAGAATTGTAGTATGCGTCATTATCAGATAAAAATATTTCACAGCGCAATTTATTTTTGAAAACTCTGCACCATTAATTGTAAAATTTTTGAAAATATCCTGCTTTCGCTTTATAATAAAAGTTGCACCTATTTTATCTTCGATCTTGAATACATTATCGAGAATGTTATCATAATTCAAGAATGTTTTTAAGATAGTTTATGCCTAATACTATAATTTGTGGGGTATTTTTCTTGTATAGAATGTCCCCACATCTCTGTAGTTGGGTCATAAATGTTAGCGAATATATGAAATGAGCAGAACGTCTTTCTTTTGTGAAAATTAGATTAGATTAATTAGGATTAGAGTGGGCCAAAAATATCTTAAATTAAATGAGTCGAACGTAGTTTTCTTAACGTTTAATCTCCCTCTTTTATTGCCAGATTTGTATTTTGATATATAAACGAGTGTGAATACAATCTAAGACTCACACTAGCATTTTGTTCTTTATTACATTTGGATACCTGAAAAACATGTAATTACTGACATGTAATCACTCAATCATCATGCTAGGTTGAGCTTACTTGTTTACTCAATAACAACTAGTTTGTTTAACCAGGTTTACGTAACTTCAGTAAATTAAACCTAATGTTTCCAATAAGAGGTAAGTAGGGAGGAAAGGCCGATTCTGGGACAGTAAATGAGCCTTTTTGGACTTTGGACCCTCGAACCAGCCTTAACCACTTGTCCTTGGACTCTAGCCTCGAACCAGCCTAAACCACTCACGTGTCCTTGGACTTTGGACCCTAGCCT